>NW_020837998.1:11932613-12142652 GCF_003676395.1 Aethalodelphis obliquidens
CAGAAATAAATGAAAAAGAAATGAAGGAAACGATAGCAAAGAACAATAAAAGTAAAAGCTGGTTCTTTTTTTTTTTTTCAGCCAGAATAGGATTCTTTTTATTATTATTTTTAAAAATTTACTTTTTTTTTGTGGCCACCCTGGGCAGTATGCAGGATATTAGTTCCCCCGACCAGGGATTGAATGTCTGCCCCCTGCAAGGGAAGTGTAGAGTCTTTTTTTCTTTTTTCAATGGTGTGCTACTTTCTGCATTATAACAAAGTGAATCAGTTATACATAAACATACGTTCCCATATCTCTTCCCTCTTGCGCCTCCTTCCCTCCCAACCTCCCTATCCCACCCCTCTAGGTGGTCACAAAACACCGAGCTGTTCTCCCTGTGCTATGCGGCTGCTTCCCACTAGCTGTCTATTTCAGGTTTGGTAGTGTATATATGTCCATGCCTCTCTCTTGCTTTGTCACAGCTTAACTTTCCCCCTCCCCATATCCTCAAGTGCATTCTCTAGTAGGTCTGTGTCTTTATTTCTGTCTTACCCCTAGGTCCTTCATATTTTTTTCTTAAATTCCATATATATGTGTCAGGATATGGTATTTGTTTTTCTCTTTCTGACTTACTTCACTCTGTATGACAGACTCTAGGTCTATCCACCTCATTACAAATAGCTCAATTTTGTTTCTTTGTATGGCTGAGTAATATTCCACTGTATATATGGCCACATCTTCTTTATCCATTCATCCAGTGATGGACACTTAGGTTGTTTCCATCTCCTTGCTATTGTAAATAGAGCTGCAATGAACATTTTGGTACATGACTCTCTTTGAATTACGGTTCTCTCAGGGTATATGCCAAGTAGTGGGATTGCTGGGTCATATGGTAGTTCTATTTGTAGTTTTTAAGGAACCTCCTTACTGTTCTCCATAGTGACTGTACCAATTCACATTCCCACCAGCAGTGCAAGAGTGTTCCCTTTTCTCCACACCTTCTCCAGCATTTATTGTTTGTAGATTTTTTGATGACGGCCATTCTGACTGGTGTGAGATGATATCTCATTGTAGTTTTCATTTGCATTTCTCTAATGATTAATGATGTTGAACATTCTTTCATGTGTTTGTTGGCAGTCTGTATATCTTTTTGGGAGAAATGTCTATTTAGGTCTTCTGCCTATTTTTGGATTGGGTTGTTTGTTTTTTTTGATATTGAGCTGCATGAGCTACTTATAAATTTTGGAGATTAATTCTTTGCATTTGCTTCATTTGCAAATATTTTCTCCCATTCTGTGGGTTTATTTTTGGTCTCGTTTATGGTTTCCTTTTCTGTGCAAAAGCTTTGAAATTTTATTAGGTCCCATTTGTTTATTTTTGTTTTTATTTCCATTTCTCTAGGAGGTGGGTCAAACAGGATCTTGCTGTGAGTTATGTCATAGAGTATTTTGCCTATGTTTTCCTCTAAGAGTTTCATAGTTTCTGGACTTACATTTAAGTCTTTATTCCATTTGGAGCTTATTTTTGTATATGGTTTTAGGGCGTGTTCTAATCTCATATTTTACATGTATCTGCCCAGTTATCCCAGCACCACTTATTGAAGAGGTTGTCCATTGTCCACTGTACATTCCTGCCTCCTTTATCAAAGATAAGGTGACCATATGTGCGTGAGTTTATCTCTTGGCTTTCTACACTGTTCCACTGATCTATCTTTCTGTTTTTTGGGACAGTACCATACTGTCTTGATTACTGTAGCTTTGTAGTATAGTCTGAAGTAAGGGAGCCTGATTCCTCCATCTCCTTTTTTCATTCTCAACATTGCTTTGGCTCTTCAGGGTCTTTTGTGTTTCCTTACAAATTGTGAAATTTATTGTTCTAGTTCTGTGAAAAATGCCATAGGTAGTTTGATAGGGATTGCATTGAATCTGTAGATTGCTTTGGGTAGTAGAGTCATTTTCACAATGTTGATTCTTCCAATCCAAGAACATGGCCTATCTCTCCACCTAATTGTATCATCTTTCATTACTTTCATCAGTGTCTTATAATTTTCTGCATACAGGTCTGTTGTCTCCTTAGGTAGGCTTATTCCTAGATATTTTATTCTATTTGTTGCAGTGGTAAATGGGAGTGTTTTCTTAAATTCACTTTCAGATTTTTCATCATTAGTGTATAGGAATGCCAGGGATTTCTGTGCATTAATTTTGTATACTGCTACTTTTCCCAGTTCATTGATTAGCTCTAGTAGTTTTCTGGTAGCATCTTTAGGATTTTCTATGTATAGTATCATGTCATCTGCAAACAGTGACAGCTTTACTTCTGCTTTTCTGATTTGTATTCTTTTTATTTCCTTTTCTTCTCTGTTTGCTGTGGCTAAAACTTCCAAAACTATGTTGAATAAGAGTGGTGAGAGTGGGCAACCTTATCTTGTTCCTGACCTTAGTGGGAAGGATTTCAGTTTTTCACCATTGAGGATGATGTTGGCTGTGGGTTTGTCATACATGGCCTTTACTATGTTGAGGAAAGTATCCCCATGCCTACTTTCTGCAGGGCTTTTTATCATAAATGGGTGTTGAATTTTGTTGAAATCTTTCTCTGCATCTATTGAGGTGATCATATAGTTTTCCTCCTTAAATTTTTAATATGGTGTATCACGTTGATTGATTTGCATATATTGAAGAATCCTTGCATTCCTGGAATAAATCCCACTTGATCATGGTGGATGATCCTTTTATTGTGCTGTTGGATTCTGATTGCCAGTATTTTGTTGAGGATTTTTGCTTCTTTGTTCATCAGTGATATTGGCCTGTAGTTTTCCTTGTTTGTGACATCCTTGTCTGGTTTTGGTATGAAGGTGATGGTGGTCTTGTAGAATGAGTTTGGGAGTGTTTCTCCTTCTGCTATATTTTGTAAGAGTTTGAAATGGATAGGTGTTAGCTCTTCTCTGAATGTTTGACAGAATTCGCCTGTGAAGCCATCTGGTCCTGGGCTTTTGTTTGTTGGAAGATTTTAGTCACAGTTTCAATTTCAGTGCTTGTGATTGTTCTGTTTATATTTTCTATTTCTTGCTGATTCAGTCTTGTCAGGTTGTGCATTTCTAAGAATTTGTCCATTTCTTCAAGGTTGTCCATTTTATTAGCATAGAGTTGCTTGTAGTAATCTCTCATGATCTTCTGTATTTCTGCAGTGTCAGTTGTTACTTCTTTTTCATTTCTAATTCTATTAATTTGAGTCTTCTCCTTTTTTTTCTTGATGAGTCTGGCTAATGGTTTATCAATTTTGTTTATCTTCTCAGAGAACCATGTTTTAGTTTTACTGATCTTTGCTATCATTTCCTTCATTTCTTTTTCATTTATTTCTGATCTGATATTTATGATTTCTTTCCTTCCGCTAACTTTGGGGTTATTTTGTTCTTCTTTCTCTAATTGCTTTAGGTGCAAGGTTAGGTTGTTTAATCGAGGTGTTTCCTGTTTCTTAAGGTAGGATTGTATTGCTATAAACTGCCTTCTTATAACTGCTTTTTCTCCATCCCGTATGTTTTGGGTCATCGTGTCACCATTGTCATTTGTTTCTAGCTATTCTTTTCTTTCCTCATTGATTTCTTCAGTGATCACTTTGTTATTAAGTTGTGTGTTGTTTAGCCTCCATGTGTCTGTATTTTTTACACATCTTTTCCTGTAGTTGATATCTAGTCTCATAACATTGTGGTCGGAAAGGATACTTGATACAATTTCAATTTTCTTAAATTTACCAAGGCTTGATTTGTGTCCCAAGATATGATCTATCCTGGAGAATGTTCCATGAGCACTTGAGAAAAATGTGTATTCTGTTGTTTTTGGATGGAATGTCCTGTAAATATCAATTAAGTCCATTTAGTTTAATGTATCATTTAAACTTTGTGCTTCCTTATTTATTTTCATTTTGGATTATCTGTCCACTGGTGAAAGTGCAGTGTTTAAGAAGTCCCCTACTGTAAATGTGTTACTGTCAATTTCCCCTTTCATGGCTGTTAGTATTTGCTTTATGTATTGAGGTGCTCTTAGGTTGGGTGCATAAATATTTACAATTGCTATATCTTCTTCTTGGATCATCCCCTTGATCATTATGTAGTGTCCTTTGTCTCTTCTAATAGCCTTTATTTTAAAGTCTATGTTGTGTGATATAAGAATTGCTACTCCAGCTTCCTTTTGGTTTCATTTGCATGGAATATATTTTTCCATCCCCTTACTTTCTGTCTGTATGTGTCTCTAGGTCTTAAGTGGGTCTCTTGTAGACAGCATATATATGGGTCTTGATTTGTATCCATTCAGCCAATCTGTGTCTTTTGGTGGGAGCATTTATTTCATTTACATTTAAGATAATTATCGATATGTATGTTCCTATTCCCATTTTCTTAAATGTTTTGGGTTCGTTATTGCAGATATTTTCCTTCTCTTATGTTTCTTGCCTAGAGAAGTTCCTTTAGCATTTGTTGTATAGCTGGTTTGGTGGTGCTGAACTCTCTCAGCTTTTGCTTGTCGGTAAACCTTTTAATTTCTCCATCAAATCTGAATGAGATCCTTGCTGGTTAGAGTAATCTTGGTTGTAGGTTTTTCTCCTTCATCACTTTAAATATGTCCTGCCAGTCCCTTCTGGCTTGCAGACTTTCTGCTGAAAGATCAGCTGTTAACCTTATTGGGATTCTCTTGTGTGTTATTTGTTGCTTTTCCCTTGTTGCTTTTAATATGTTTTCTCTGTATTTAATTTTTGATAATTTGATTAATATGTGTCTTGGCATATTTCTCCTTGGATTTATCCTATATGGGACTCTCTGTGCTTCCTGGACTTGATTAACTATTTCCTTTCCCATATTAGGGAAGTTTTCAACTATAATCTCTTCAAATAGTTTCTAAGTCCCTTTCTTTTTCCGTTCTTCTTCTGGAACCCCTATAATTCGAATGTTGGTGCATTTAATGTTGTCCCAGTGGTCTCTGAGACTGTCCTCAGTTATTTTCATTCTTTTTTCTTTATTCTGCTCTGCAATAGTTATTTCCACTACTTTTTCTTCCAGGTCACTTATCCATTGTTCTGCCTCAGTTATTATGCTATTGATCATATCTAGAGTATTTTTAATTTCATTATTGTGTTGTTCATCATTGCTTGTTTCATCTTTAGTTCTTCTAGATCCTTGTGAAATGTTTCTTGCATTTTGTCTATTCTATTTCCAATATTTTGGATCATCTTTACTATCATTATTCTGAATTCTTTTTCAGGTAGACTGCCTATTTCCTCTTCATTTGTTATGTCTGGTGGGTTTTTACCTTGCTCCTTCATCTGCTGTGTGTTTTTCTGTCTTCTCATTTTGCTTATCTTACAGTGTTTGGGGTCTCTTTTTTTTTGGCTGCAGGTTCGTAGTTCCCATTGTTTTTGGTGTTTGTCCCCAGTGGCTAATGTTGCTTCAGTCTGTTGTGTAGGCTTCCTTTTGGAGGTGCATGAGTCTGGTGGATGAGTCTGGATCTTGTCTTTCTGGTAGGCAGGTCCAGGTCTGGTGGTGTGTTTTGGGGTGTCTATGGACTTATTATGATTTTAGGCAGCCTCTCTGATAATGGGTGGAGTTGTGTTCCTATGTTTCTAGTTGTTTGGCATAGCGTGTCTAGCACTGTAGCTTGCTGGTCGTTGAGTGAAGCTGGGTGCTGCTGTTGAGATGGAGATCTCTGGGAGATTTTCGCTGTTTCATATTATGTGGAGCTTGGAGGTCTCTTGTGGACCAGTGCCCTGAAGTTGGCTCTCCCACCTCAGAGGCACAGCAGTGACTCCTGGCTGCAGCACCAAGAGCCTTTCATCCACACGGCTCAGTATAAAATGAAAAAAAAGTAGAGAAAAAGAATTAGTAGAAGTAGAAAGAAAGAAGTGAGGGAGGGATGGAGGGAGGTAGGAAGGAAGGAAAGAGGGAAGGAAGGAAAAAAAAGAAAGAAGGAAGATAAAGTAAAATAAAATAAGTAAAATAAAATAAAGTTATTAATATAAAATAAAGTTATTAAAATAAAATATAATTATTAAGAAAAAAATTTAAAAAAACAAACAAAAACAAACATAAAATGGACAGATAGAACCCTAGGACAAATGGTGGAAACAAAGGTATACAGACAAAATCTCTCACAGAAGCATACCCACTCAGAAAAAGGGGAAATGGGCAGAAAACCATAAATCTTGCTCTCCAAGTCCACCTCCTCAATTTGGGATGATTCGTTGTCTATTAATATATTCCACAGATGCAGGGTACATCACGTTCATTGGGGAGATTTAATCTGCTGCTTCTGAGGCTGCTGGGAGAGATTTCCCTTTCTCTTCTTTGTTCTCAGAGCTCCCGGGGCTCAGCTTTGGATTTGGCCCTGCCTCTGTGTGTAGGTCCCAGGAGGGCATCTGTTCTTTGCTCAGACAGGATGGGGTTAAAGGAGCAGCTGCTTCGGGGACTCTGGCCAGGGGGAGGGAGGGTTACGAAGTGCAGGTTGAGCCTGTAGTGGCAGGGGTCAGTGTGACGTTACACCAGCCTGAGGCACGCTGTGCGTTCTCCCTGGGAAGTTGACCCTGGATCCCAGGAACCTGGCAGTGGCGGGCTGCAGAGACTCCCTGGAAGCGGAGTGTGGATAGTGACCTGTTCTCGCACACAGACTTCTTGGTGGCGGCAACAGCAGCCTTAGCATCTTACGGCCGTCTCTGGGGTCTGCACTTTTCGCTGTGGCTCACGCCCGTCTCTGGACCTCCTTTAAGTCATGCTCTTAATCTCCTCTCCTCAAACACCAGGAAACAAAGAGGGAAGGAAATGTCTCTTGCCTCTTCGGCAGGTCCAGACATTTCCCCCAACTCCTTCTGGTCTAGCTGTGGTGCACTAACCCCCTGTAGACTGTGTTCACGCCACCAACCTCAGTACTTCAGTCCTCTGTCTGTGCACCGACTGAAGACCGAGCCTCAGCTCCCAGGCCCGTCCACCCTTGCGAGTGAGCAGACAATCCTCTCGGGCTGGGGAGTGCCGGTTGCCACCGATCCTCTCTGCGGGAATCTCTCTGCTTTGTCCTCCACACCCTTCTTGCTGTGCTCTCCTCCGTGGCTCCGTAGCTTTCCCCCTCCGCCACCCACAGTTTCCACCTGTGAAGGGGCTTCCTAGGGTGTGGAAACCTTTCCCCTTCACAGCTCCCTCCCACTGGTGCAGGTCCTGTTCCTATCCTTTTGTCTCTGTTTATTCTTTTTTCTTTTGCCCTTCGCAGGTACGTGGGGACTTTCTTGCCTTTTGGTAGGTCTGAGGTCTTCTGCCGGCATCTAGTGGGGGTTCTGTAGGAGTTGTTCTACATGTAGATGTATTTCTGATGTATCTGTGGGCAAGAAGGTGATCTCCGTGTCTTACTCTTCCGCCATCTTCCCCTCAACTCAGAAAGCTGGTTCTTTGAGAAGATAAACAAAATTGATAAACCATTAGCCAGACTTATTAAGAAAAAAAGGGAAAAGACTCAAATAAATAGAATTAGAAATGAAAAAGAAGTAACAACTGACACTGCAGAAATACAGAGGGTCATGAGAGATTACTACAATCAATTCTGTGCCAATAAAATGGACAACCTTGAAGAAATGGACAAATTCTTAGAAAAGCACAACCTCCTGAGATGGAACCAGGAAGAAAAAGAATATATGAACAGACCAATCACAAGCACTGACATTGAAACTGTAATTAAAAATCTTCCAACAAACAAAAGCCCAGGACTGGATACCTTCACAGGCAAATTCTTTAAAACAGTTAGAGAAGAGCTAAGAACTATCCTTCTCAAACTCTTCCAAAATATAACAGAGGAAGGAACACTCCCAAACTCATTTTACAAGGCCACCATCACGCTGGTAACAAAAAAGGCAAGGATGTCACAAAGAAAAAACTACAGGCCAATATAACTGATGAATACAGATGCAAAAATCCTCAACAAAATAGTAGCAAACAGAATCCAACAGCACATTAAAAGGATCATATACCATGGTCAAGTGGGTTTTATTCCAGGAATGCAAGGATTCTTCAATATATGCAAATCAATCAACGTGATACACCATATTAACAAATTGAAGGAGGAAAACCTTTCGATCACCTCATTAGACACAGAGAAATCTTTCGATAAAATTCAACACTCATTTATGATAAAAGCCCTGCAGAACGTAGGCATAGGGGGAACTTTCCTCAACATAATAAAGGCCATATATGACAAACCCACAGCGAACATCGTGCTCAAAGGTGAAAAACTGAAATCATTCCCAATAAGATCAGGAAAAAGACAAGGTTGCCCACTCTCAGCACTCTTAATCAACATAGTTTTGCAAGTTTTAGCCCCAGCAATCAGAAAAGAAAAGGAAATAAAAGGAATGCAAAGTAGAAGAAAAGCTGTCACTGTTTGCAGGTGACATGATACTGTACATAGAGAATCCTAATGATGCTATGAGAAAACTACTAGAGCTAATCAATGAATTTGGTAAAGTAGCAGGATACAAAATTAATGCACAGAAATCTCTTGCATTCCTATACGCTAATGATGAAAAATCTGAAAGTGAAATTAAGAAAACACTCCCGTTTATCATTGCAATAAAAAGAATAAAATATCTAGGAATAAACCTACCTAAGGAGACAAAAGACCTGTATGCAGAAAATTATAAGGCAGTGATGAAACAAATGAAAGATGATACAAATAGATGGAGAAATATACCATGTTCTTGGATTGGAAGAATCAACATTGTGAAAATGACTCTACTACCCAAAGCAATCTACAGATTCAATGCAATCCCTATCAAACTACCTACGGCATTTTTCACAGAACTAGAACAAAAATTTTCACAATTTGTATGGAAACACAAAAGACCCCAAATAGCCAAAGCAATCTTGAGAACGAAAAATGGAGCTGGAGGAATCAGGCTCTCTGACTTTAGACTATACTACAAAGCTACAGTAATCAAGACAGTATGGTACTGGCACAAAAACAGAAATGTAGGTAAATCGAACAGGATAGAAAGTCCAGAGATAAACCCATGCACATATGGTCACCTTATCTTTGATAAAGGAGGCAGGAATGTACAGTGGAGAAAGGACAGCCTCTTCAATAAGTGGTGCTGGGAAAACTGGACAGGTACATGTAAAAGTATGAGATTAGAACACTCCCTAACCCCACAAAAAAAAATTAGCTCAAAATGGATTAAAAACCTAAATGTAAGGCCAGAAACTATCAAACTCTTAGAGGAGAACATAAGCAGAACACTCTATGATATAAATCACAGCAAGATCCTGTTTGACCCACCTCCTAGAGAAATGTAAATATGAACAAAATTAAACAAATGGGACCTAATGAAACTTGAAAGCTTTTGCACAGCAAAGGAAATCATAAACAAGACAAAAGACAACCCTCAAAATGGGAGAAAATATTTGTAAATGAAGCAACTGACAAAGGATTAATCTCCAAAATTTACAAGCAGTTCATGAAGCTCAATGACAAAAAAACAAACTACCCAATCCAAAAATGGGCAGAAGACCTATATAGACATTTCTCCAAAGAAGATATACAGATTGCCAACAAACACGTGAAAGAATGCTCAACATTATTAATCATTAGAGAAATGCAAATCAAAACTTCTATGAGATATCATCTCTCACTGGTCAGAATGGCCATCATCAAAAAATCTAGAAACAATAAATGCTGGAGAGGGTGTGGCGGAAAGGGAACACTCTTGCACTGCTAGTGGGAATGTGAATTGGTACAGCCACTATGGAGAACAGTATGGAGGTTCCTTCAAAAACTAAAAATAGAACTACCATATGACCCAGCAATCCCACCACTGGGCATATACCCTGAGAAAACTGTAGTTCAAAAAGAGTCATGTACCAAAATGTTCATTGCAGCTCTATTGACAATAGCCAGGATATGGGAGCAACCTAAGTGTCCATCAACAGATGAATGGATAAAGAAGATGTGGCACATATATACAATGGAATTTTACTCAGTCATAAAAATAAACAAAATTGAGTTATTTGTAGTGAGGTGGATGGACCTAGAGTCTGTCATACAGAGTGAAGTATGTCAGAAAGAGAAAGAGAAATACCGTATGCTTACATATATATATGGAATCTAAGGGAAAAAAAGTGTCATTAAGTACCTAGGGGTAAGACGGGAATAAAGACACTGACCTACTAGAGAATGGACTTGAGGATATGTAGACGGGGAATGGTAAGCTATGACAAAGTGAGAGAGTGGCATGGACATATATACACTATCAAACGTAAAATAGATAGCTAGTGGGAAGCAGCCACATAGCACAGGGAGATCAGCTTGGTGGTTTGTGACCACCTAGAAGGGTGAGATAGGGAGGGTGGGAGGGAAGGAGATGCAAGAGGGAAGAGATATCTGAACATATTTGTATGTATAACTGGTTCACTTTGTTATAAAGCAGAAACTAACACACGATTGTAAAGCAATTATACTCCAATAAAGATGTAAAAGAAAAAATTTGTGAAATGCAGCTCAGATAATTTTAAAAATTTATAAATAATGCTGAGAAAATGGATGTTCACATGGAAAAAATGAAATTGTATTTCCCACTATATACAAAAATCAATGCAAAACCCCCAAATAATAATGTTTCTCAAACTTTAGTGTGCATCAGAATCATCTAGAGGGCTTGTAAAAAACATAGATTTTTAAGCCTTTACACAGCAATTCTTATTGAATAGGTTTGGGATGGGGCCCAAGAATCTGCATTTTTAACATTTTCCCAGGTGATGCTGATCTGGGTATGACATTTTAAGAACAATTTATAAAAAAAATTTAGGAATAAAAGTAGGAGAGTATCTTTACAACCTTGAGGTGGGCAAGGACTTCTTAATGAGAACCCAAATATGAAACTATAAAGGAGAAGATTGAGGGCTTCCCTGGTGGCACAGTGGTTGAGAGTCCGCCTGCCGATGCAGGGGACACGGGTTCGTGCCCCGGTCTGGGAAGATCCCACGTGCCGTGGAGCAGCTGGGCCCATGAGCCATGGCTGCTGAGCCTTCGTGTCCACAGCCTGCACGTCCGCAGCCTGTGTTCCACAACGGGAGAGGCCACAGCAGTGAGAGGCCCACGTACCTCAAAATAAAAGAAGATTGATAAGTTCAACTATGTTAAAACATAAAAAACAAATCTGTTCATCAAATACACATTACAGTTATGACACAACCCATAATCTGTGAAAATATTTACAACACATATAATTGACAACTGAATATTATTCAGAACGTGGAAAGAATTCCTATATATCAATAAGAAAAAGTTTATTGACCTTGTAGAATAATACAAAGGAAACATGTCTAGACATTTCACAGAAAGGGAAAATAACTGGCCTGTGAATATATAAAATATGACCAATTTCATTAATAATTAGTGTAATGTATATTATCCATGGTTAAATAGAATTTATACTCACCAGACTGGTAAAAATTTAAAAGTTTGACAATATCAAGTGTTGGCAAGGACATGAAGCAATGGGAATTTTCATATTCTGTTGGTGGAAAAATAAGTTTCCACTGAATAAAAGGATGACATTACCTTGTAAATTTGAACATGGGAATACCTCATGATGCAACAACACTCCTAGGCATTTCTCTCAAGATGTACTAACAAAGGGCACATACACAAAAGCTTATAACAGCAATGTTCACCACAGCTAACCTGAATACAACCCAATAGTTCATCCACAGTTGACAGGAAAAAGAAATTGTGTCATACTTACAAAATTGATTACCATATATAGCATTTCAATGAAACACAGCTACAGACATCAATATGTATGAATCTCCAAGATACAATTTTGAGCAAAAGAAACAAATGACAGAAGGATATATACCATCTTAGCATTTATATAAATTCCAAAGCCAGGCAAAAGTAAACAACTTTCTGGGGATTGCATGCATAAGTATTAAATAGTAAAGAAAACCAAAAGAACCATTAACACAAAATTTAGGATTCTTGTTATCTCTGTAGTGGTGGAAGTGTGATGTGACTGGGAAAAATTATAAAGGGATCCCAAATTACTGGCATTCTACTGTTTCTTAAACTGAGTGCAGGAAATTGAGTGTTCTTTTAATGATATCATTCATTAAACTACACAATGCATTTTACTCACTCTTTTTGTGTGCATGACATATTTCATAGTTAAAAAAGAAATCCTATGGTAGTCTCCTTTAGCCTTCCAATTCAAATTAAAAGTTTCTGTCATGATTTGTAGGTCCTGGTTTGTCTGGTCCTTCTCTATCAAATTATCTCCTACTATTGTCTAGTATGTACTCTACCTTCCATGTGCTTTCTTATGATATTTCCATTATGCTGAATGTTCTCCCAGCTCACTTCTACCTATCTAAACTAAATCAATTCTCAAAGGTTGACTTCCCACCCCAGTGTCTTCACAATCCAGTCTCATGCTTACTTCACCCTTCTCTGCATTCCTTTTGCTTTTTAAAATTAGTAGTTCTTCACCACACAATGTAGCACTTCATTGGTTTCTGACTGCTTCATCTGTCTTAACATTTGTCTCAACAGTGCTGTGTTTCTTTTGCATCTTGTTAGGACCTAACACAGTTCTGGACTCACCAAATGTATTGAATAAACCCTTGTCAATTTATGAAACTGGTTAAAAATTTGTATTAAATAGAATTTATTGAAAACTATGTGGATTTAATGCATTCAAGAATACACAGCAGGGCTTCTCTGGTGGTGCAGTGGTTGAGAGTCTGCCTGCTGATGCAGGGGACACGGGTTCATGCCCTGGTCCAGGAAGATCCCACATGCTGCGGAGCGGCTGGGCCCGTGAACCATGGCCACTGGGCCTGTGCATCCGGAGCCTGTGCTCCGCAATGAGAGAGGCCACAACAGTGAGAGGCTCACATACTGCAAGGAAAAAAAAAAAAGAATACACAGCAAAATAAACACAAGAGGTAGTCAACCAGAGGCTCTGCTGTAATACATAGGATTTTTCACCTTTGACACAGCCTTTATAAACAAATGGACATGACTAAATTGCCTCAAACTAACATATATAATTGAATCAACTAAATATAAAATTTGCTGGAATTAGAAATACTGAATGAGTGGACTCTACATCACTGAAGTTTTGAGTGACTGCTTAGGATAAAATTAAAATAATAACTGACATCCATATGAGTATTCAGATTTGCTTACAAAGCTCCTGTCCCAAAGCTCTCACCATCTTTAAACTGCAATATTACTCAGATGCATGCTTAAGCAGATTTCATATCATAACATAGTAGCACTTGGACAGAGACATTGCTGCATCCTCTATTTTCTTATAAGTGCAAACCCACTGAATTGAAGCAAAAGTATTTCATAAGCAGAATAAAGTGTCTTGTCTTTCCTAGAATTCTTCATTCAGTCCAATTGTAAACTTTTGTAATGAGCTCTCACACAGTAGCATCTATTCTCTTGAAGTCATTCTGAAGCCTGCAGAGCTCAATCTCTTTGAATTTGGACATAAAAATTCTGGTCTGTTAGGCACTAGAACAACTCTATTGTTGTTCCTAGCCCTGCTTTCTCTAGGAGATCCCTTGGTAGATGTAAAGAAAACTGATCAAATATTTGGCTTATAAATAATATTTGAAAACACCACATGACATAGTTCCAGTTGGTTTGTATTTGCCATGAAAAGAAAGAGAATTTCAGACGAACTTCCCTTCATCAGAGTTCCAACATTTTTTTTCTGAGTCTGCTGCTTATACTACGGTTTTATCTTTATTATATGAGCATTGCTGTCTCACTGAATGACTCACATGCTAGATAATGTGCTTTAATCAAAAATGGAGCCTGAAAGCCAAGTCCACCAATGAAAGTAGTAGTCCACATTTGGATGCCAAATCTGAAACTGCTAGCTTTGAACTTACCACTCAATGAAAGACTATCTAGAGCACGGATCCTCAACCACCAGACCACGGACCGGTACTGGTCTACAGACTGTTAGGAACTGGGCCGCACAGCAGGAGGTCAGCAGGCAGCGGGGGAAGCTTCATCTGCCCCTCCCCATCACTCGTATTACCACCTGAACCATGCCCTGCCCCCACCACCGGTCCATAGAAAAATCGTCTTCCACGAAACCGGTCCATGGTGCCAAAATGTTTGGGGACTGCTGATCTAGAGAGTATATCTTAAAGGCATTGACCAACAGAAATAGTAGGGCTGATTTCTGGGGGAAGTTGAATATAGTTGTTTCTTTTCTTATAGCTCTTTTTAAATTAATGCTCTGTTGGTCTTATACCCCTATCCATTCTCAGATAGGAAAGGCATTTTTAATATACTAAATGAAATCTTATAAAACTTTGTGTTTTCTAATATTTTTTTTATATTGCCTACATACAAAGATAATGCCCACAATTCAGAAAATTGTGTCCCTGTTTTGTTTCATTTTATGTTATAAATGATAATATTTGGCATTATATCTTTTGAATACTGTAAGTTCATTTTTATTACTTTTAAGAACACAGGGAGAATTTATAGGTGATAAATAAAAATAAAGAGGAAAAGCACATTTTGGGTGGTGTCACTATGTCATTGAACATTATATAAACACGATATTCTGAAGTAAGTTACTTAAGGTATGGAATTTTCTTAGAGAGAGAAAAAGGCTTAAGCACAAAAAGAAGCTCTTTTCAGGATTCTTCTTCCATATAATAGGACATATTGCCAGGAAATAAAATATTTGCTAATCAGAAAGGTGAGTCAGCTGAGATATTGCAGGAACAATGATCTGTATCAGTTTTTGGCTTATCATAAACATCAACACAATGTTGAGCGAATTCAGATTTTATGTAATTGTGTGTTTCAGATTTGCTCTCATTTGAACCTATTCTTCCTTCTCTGAAACCCTGGAACAATAGCTCCTTCCTACCTCACAGCAATAAAGTGAAAGAGACAATGCAATTAGGAAAGGTTCTGTATAACATGGGCCATTTAAAAAATGCCCACAGAAATGTTTAGGATAAGATGAAAAGTTACTGTACTTGGCACTTCATTCCTTTCAAATCCTGAAACTCTTAGCGTGTGTGTGTGTGTGTGTGTGTGTGTGTGTGTGTGTGTGTGTGTGTGCACGTGTGTGTGTGTTTGGACTGAGAAGATGTGATGGAGGTAAATATGGAGAGAGAAACAGGAGAGGATAAGACCTGGACATGATGAAAGAGTAATGGTAAAACTTCACTGCTTGTTTTATCAAAATATTTTCCTAGTAAAATATGCCCTTTCAAGAAGCATTGACAGATGGAGTAAAGTAAAACAATCCACCATACCTGAGAATCCTGCACAGTGCCAGCTGGACCCGTTTAGAGGCTGGGAAGAAATGTCAGTCATTATTAAGGGAAATCCTCTGAGACCAGGAAGCAGAAGATTGGTTTGCAAATGCCTCCCCTGCAGGGGCTCTGGTAATATACTGCAATCTGAACCTGTGACCATCACTCATTAATTCAGGTGTTAGTGGATCATTCTGTGTAATACAACTGCAACTAATACTGATGATCCACTGATTGTGTTTCATGAACTTACTCAATTCATTTGGAAATACAAGGGGTGGATGTTTGCTTGAGGCATTATATAATACATCTCTCCTGAGGATTAATGTGTTAATATTTGTAATGCACACTGAAGATGAAAATTGCTGTATAAATAATAACCATTATCCTGTGATACATACAACAGCAGCTACTTCATTAGGAAAGGAAAAAGAAAAGGACAGCAATACATGACCATGATAAAAAGTCAGATGCAGACTTCCATACCAACCATCCCCTCTACTCTAACATGTACTGAGGTAAAGTAGTTGCCTAAAGTGTGCTGAAATTCTTTAAATCATATCTGAAGAGAAGGAAGACTTCATGGTTTAGCAGAGAACCAGATATCCCATCAGTCCTATGTTTGTAGGGTTGCACATAGTTTACCATTGCAATCTTAGCCTGGCCCCCAGTCGGAAGATTGGCATAGCAAGGCTTTGCCCAGTTATGGCTGCTAGCCAAGTGCTGTGGTGAGTGGGAAAGGCCCTTTCCATGGTCACTGCCTCCCTCAGATCTCTGGCATGACCACTGATGCCAGTGTTACAAATGATAAAATTAAACTCAATTTTAAGTGGCAGCTCACTTGTAATTAAGGTACAGATCAAAGTAAAAGCCTAGATGGAAATATGTATCATCCAAAAAGGCATACTGACCTGTCTCTAATTCCATGAGCGAACCTCTAGAAGGCTCACAGAAGCAGCTTTGTGTTTAAAAAGCTTCTTAATGCTAAGTAGTGCTTAAGACCTGAGCCTCAAATCTCAGGGAGGCTGTAGACTGGAATACATTTCTAAAGCAATTGTTCCCAGATTTTTGGATTTCACACAACTTTAGAATGTTAGCATATATTTATCATCTACTACTATAACCACTTCAAAAATAACATACATTTAAAAATAGAAGACATAGGAAAGACAAACAGAACAAATGGACTGTCATAGGAAAGGGCACATAGCGAACTTAGAACAATATGTATATATTTTATGTATACTGGGCAAGTTGCTTAACTTGCCAATTCCTTTGGGTTCTCCATCTGTAAGAGGAGACAATACTATTTGTTATGAGGAGTAGAGAAATTAATGTATAAAGTGTTTAGAACAGAACATGGTTCCCTATATCCAAGACATAAGAATTTAATTCTCTCTCTTTGTGTGTGCTTAAGTTCCTTCTTAATTTTTAAAAATTCTTATTACCATAGATTTGTGATAACCTTATCTCAGACCAGCACTGATCCTCAGACTTACATTTAGAAGCACTGGTCTAGAAGCCCCACAGTGGCCTATGACATGATACAAGATAGTTCTACTAGGGAACTAGACTAGTTTATAATAATTAGAATTCCCTAAAGGAGAAGAAAACACTTCATCCTAGTGAGTATTGATTAAGAACAGTTTTCTGTATATAAAAAGTCTCCAGTGTCATATATCATATATTTTATTTATTACTTGGATGAGCATAGAGTTAACAGTAACATTATTATCCCTAACATTAATTGATCCTTTTTCCTTCATCTCTAATGTTGAATCCATTTGCAAATTTTGTCAAATCTAATTCCAAAACATAATTCTAAAACTCCTTCAATTTACACTGATACCACCCTAGGCCAAGTCACCATCATCTCTTAACTGCTGAACTTCCATCCTAACTGGCCTTTCTGCTTCCATTCTTTCTATATCTACAAACCATTCTCCACACAGCACTCAGAGCGATTTTAAACAATAATGTAAACCTTCTAATGGCTTCCTATTGGACTTATAATAACATCCAAAATCTTACCATAGCATAAAATGCCCTGAATGACCTATCTCTTGTCTCTCTCTAACACATCTTCTCCTTCTCTCCCTCACTTTCACAATGTGCTAACCACACTGACCTTCATTATGTCCATTGACTGCCATAATCTTGCTCTTTCCTCAGGGTCTTTACCTTGCTGTTTTTCTGCCTGGGGCACAATTCTCTCAGTCATTCATGTGGCTGCTTCCATCCTCTCATGCAGGTCTTATCACAAATAATGTCTCCTTAAAGATGTTCCCCCTCACTCATTCCTCATTATCCTCATAGCCCTATTTTCATAGCATTTGTCACTCTCTGAGATTATTTCATTTATTCATGTTTATATGTTTATTGTCTCGCACTCACACCTCAGAATGTAAATTTTATGAAGTGTCTTTGTCTGCCTTGTTCAATGGTATATACCTAACATTCTTAGACTTACAATAATGTTTGAAAATGACTAGTCATTCAATCAATGCTTGTTGAAAGCATCAATGAAAGACTCTTCCAGGTATCATGTTAAATACTTTATAAAAAATATTACCTGTGATACATATAATAACTCTATAAAGTGAGTTTATTGTTACCATTTCTTACTGATAAAGAAGCTTAGCTTAGTTAAGCAAACTCTCAAAGGCAATGGAGATAATAAATATCAATGCTTGGACCCAGATGCAGAGTATAATTCATTTTGACTTCAGAGCCCATTCTCTTTTTATTTTCCTGAACAACAAATATCCATGATTTCATTTATTTATTTATTTATTTACAGTAGGTCCTTTTAGATTATCTATTTTAGTTTTATTTTATTTTTTAACATCTTTATTGGAGTATAATTGCTTAAAAATGGTGTGTTAGTTTCTGCTTTATAACAAAGTGAAACAGCTATACACACACATATATCCCCATATTTCCTCCCTCTTGCATCTCCCTCCCACCTTCCCTTTCCCACCCATCTAGGTGGTCACAAAGCACCAAGATGATCTCCATGTGCTATGTGGCTGCTTCCCACTAACTATCTACTTTACATTTGGTAGTATATATAAGTCCATACACTCTCTCACTTCTTCCCAGCTTACCCTTATCCCTCCCTGTGACCTCAAGTCCATTCTCTACATCAGCATTTTTATTCCTGTCATGACCCTAGGTTCTTCAGAACCATATATATTTTTTAGATTCCATATATATGTATGTTAGCATATGGTATTCATTTTTCTCTTTCTGACTTACTCCACTCTGTATGACAGTCTCTAGGTCCATCCAACTCACAACAAATAACTCAATTTCGTTTCTTTTTATGTCTGAGTAATATTGCATTGTATATATGTGCCACATCTTCTTTATCCATTCATCTGTTGATGGACACTTAAGTTGCTTCCATGTCCTGACTGAAATAGAGCTGAAATGAACTTTGTAGTACATTACTCTTTTTGAATTATGGTCTGCTCAGGGTATATGCCCAGGAGTGGGATTGCTGGGTTGTATGATAGCTCTATTTTTAGTGACTTAAGGAACCTCCATACTGTTCTCCATAGTGGCTGTATCAATATACATTCCTACCAACAGTACAAGAGGGTTGCCTTTTCTCCAGACCCTCTCCAGCATTTATTGTTTGTATGTTTCGATGATGGCCATTCTGACCAGTGAGAGATGATATCTCATTGCAGTTCTGATTTGCATTTCTCTAATAATTAATGATGCTGAGCATCCGTTCATGTGTTTGTTGGCAATCTATACATCTTCTTTAGAGAAATGTCTATTTAGTTCTTCTGCTCAATTTTGGATTATTTGTTTTTTTGATATTAAGCTGCATGAGCTGCTTGTAAATTTTGATGATAAAACCATTGTCAGTTGCTTCATTTGCAAATATTTTCTCCCATTCTGAGGGTGGTCTTTTCATTTTGTTTATGGTTTCCTTTGCTGTGAGAAAGCTTTTAAGTTTCATTCAGTCCTATTTGTTTATTTTGTTTTTATTTCCATTTCTCTAAGATGTCGGTCGAAAAGGATATTGCTGAGATTTATGTCATAGAGTGTTCTGCCTATGTTTTCCTCTAAGAGTTTTATAGCCTTACATTTAGGTCTTTAATCCATTTGAGTTTATTTTTGAGTATGGTGTTAGGGAGTGTTCTAATTTCAATCTTTTACATGTAGCTGTCCACTTTTCCCAGCACCACTTATTGAAGAGGCTGTCTTTTCTCTACTGCATACTCTTGCCTCCTTTATCAAAAATAAGGTGACCATATGTGTGTGGGTTTATCTCTGGGCTTTCTATCCTGTTCCATTGATCTATATTTCTCTTTTTGGGCCCATACCATACTGTCTTAATTACTGTAGCTTTGTAGTATAGTCTGAAGTCCAGGAGCCTAATTCCTCCAGCTCTGGTTTTGTTTCTCAAGATTGCTTTGGCTATTAGGGGTCTTTTTTTCCCACACAAATTGTGAAATTTTTTGTTCTAGTTCTGTGAAAAATGCCGTTGGTAGCTTTATAGGGGTTGCATTGAATCTGTAGATTGCCTTGGGTAGTATAGTCATTTTCACAATGTTGATTCTTCCCATCCAAGAACATGGTATATCTCTCCATCTATTTGTATCATCTTTAATTTCTTTCATCAGTGTCTGATAATTTTCTGCATACAGATCTTTTGTCTCCTTAGGTAGATTTATTCCTAGATATTTTATTCTTTTTGTTGCAATGGTAAATGAGATATTTCCTTAATTTCTCTTTCAGATGTTTCATCATTAGTGTATAGGAAAGCAAGAGATTTTTGTGCAATAATTTTTTTCCTGCTACTTTACCAAAATCATTGATTAGCTCTAGTAGCTCTCTGGTAACATCTTTAGAATTTTGTCTGTACAGTGTCATTTCATCTGCAAACAGTGAGAGCTTTACTTCTTTTCTGATTTGGATTCTTTTTATTTCTTTTTCGTCTTTGATTGCAGTGGCTAAAAGTTCCAATACTATGTTGAATAATAATGGTGAGAGTGGGCAACCTTGTCTTGTTCCTGATCTTAGTGGAAATGGTTTCACTTTTTCAACATTGAGAACGATGTTAGCTGTGGCTTTGTCATATATGGCCTTTTTGTTATGTTGAGGTAGGTTCCCTCTATGCCTCCTGTCTGGAGGGTTTTTATCATAAATGGGTGTCGAATTTTGTCAAAAGCGTTTTCTGCATCTATTGAAAGGATCACATCCTTTTTTTTCTTTCAATTTCTTAATATGGCATATCACATTGATTGATTTGCGTATATTGAAGAATCCTTGCATTCCTGGGATAAATCCCACTTGATTATGGTGTATGATTCTTTTAATGTGCGGTTGGATTCTGTTTGCTAGAAATTTGTTGAGGATTTTTGCATCTATGTTCATTAGTGACATTGGCCTGTAGTTTTCTTTCTTTGTGACATCTTTGTCTGGTTTTGGTATCAGGGTGATTGTGGCCTCATAGAATGAGTTTGGGTGTTTTCCTCCCTCAGCTAATTTTGGAAGAGTTTGAGAAGGATAGGTTTTAAGTCTTCTCTAAATGTTTGATAGAATTCGTCTGTGAATCCATCTGTTCCTGGGCTTTTGTTTGTTGGAAGATTTTTAATTGCAGTCTCAATTTCAGTGCTTGTAATTGGTCTGTTTATATTGTCTATTTCTTCCTGGTTAAGTCTTGGAAGGTTGTGCTTTTCTAAGAATTTGTCCATTTCTTCCAGATAGTCCGTTTTATTGGCATATAGTTGCTTGTAGTATTCTCTCATGATCCTTTGTATTTTTGCAGTGTCAGTCGTTACTTCTTTTTCATTTCTAATTCTATTGATTTGACTCTTCTCCCTTTTTTCTTGAGGAGTCTGGCTAATGTTTTACCATTTTTGTTTATCTTCTCAAAGAACCATCTTGATCTTTGCTATATTTTCCTTCATTTCTTTTTCATTTATTTCTGGTCTAATCTTTATGAATTCTTTCTTTCTGCTAACTTTGGAGATTTTTATTCTTCTTTCTCTAATTGCTTTATGTTTAAGGATAGGTTGTTTATTTAAGATGTTTCTTGTTTCTTGAGGTAGGATTGTGTTGCCAAAAGCTTCCCTCTTAGAACTGCTTTTGCTGCATCCCATAGATTTTGGGTCATCGTGTTTTCATTGTCATTTTTTTCTAAGTATTTTTTGATTTCTTCTTTGATTTCTTCAGTGATCTATTGGTTATTCAGTAGTGTATTGTTTAGCCTGCATGTGTTTCTATTTTTTACAGATAATTTTTTCCTATAATTCATCTCTAGGGTCATAGCATTTTGGTCAGGAAAGATATGTGATATGATTTCAATTTTCTTACATTTACTAAGGCTTGATTTGTGATCAGGATATGATCTATCTTAGAGAATGTTCCATAAGCACTTGAGCAGAAAGTGTATTTTGTTGTTTTGGATGGAATGTCCTATAAATATTAAGTCTGTCTTGTTTAATGTATCATTTAAAGCTTGTGTTTCCTTATTTATTTTCATTTTGGATAATCTCTCCATTCGTGAAATTGGGGTGTTAGTGTTCCCTACTATTATTGTGTAACTGTCAATTTCCCATTTTTTGGCTGTTAGCATTTTCCTTATGTATTGAGATGCTCCTATGTTGGGTTCATAATTATTTAAAATTGTTATGTCTTCTTCTTTGATTGATCCCTTGATCATTATGTAGTGCCCTCTTTGTCTCTTGTAATAGTCTTTATTTTAACGTCTATTTTGTCTGATATGATAATTGCTCCTCCATCTTTGTTTTGATTTCCATTTGCATGGAATATCATTTTACATCCCCTCACTCTCAGTCTGTATGTGTCCCTAGGTCTGAAGTGGGTCTCTTGTGTACAGCATGTATATTCGGGTCTTCTTCTTGTATCCATTCAGCCAGACTACATCTTTTGGTTGGAGCCTTTAATCCATTTACATTTAAGGTAATTATTGGTATATATAAAGTCACATGCACAGGTACAGGTTGTGTGTGAGTTTGGCATAAGGAATAAACATAACTTTTGGGGGGAAATTCAACCCACCACAGGAGGACCCTTTCATATAACCTCTGAAGATAATAGCTAACATTTAGTAAGTACATACTAGGAGCAAGGCATTCTTTAAAACACTTTAAGTGTATCAACTCATTTAATTCTCATGATGATGAGATAAGACAAAAATTGAAGCAGAGAGAGGTATTTTACCTTTCCAGGATCACATAGTAGTAAGTGGTGGAGTTAAGTTTCAAAACCATTCTGGCTCTACAGCTCATGTTCTTAATTGCTCAACTATGCTGCTTCCTAATTATTGTTAATGCTATAATAACAGTAGTAGTAAATGTAGCTGTCCTTGTTGAAAGCTATGCACTAGGCATTGAGCTTAGTGCTTTACATGGATTACGTCACCTAAACCTCACAACAACCTTGTAAGGAAATTACATTTCTGAAGCCTAGTTTATAGTCAAGAAAACGAAAACACAGAGGGCTTAAGTATAGTTTCCAACATTATACATATAGGATGTAGTGGATTCATAATTAAGTGACTTGACTCTGGAGTTGATGTGCTTAACAACTCTATGACACTAACTGACTCTAAGATTGAAACTTTCATTTATTCATCATTCATCTCTGTCTTCCATAGTACTTGTGCATATTATCTGCTCAATGAAATTTTGCTGAATTAATGAATTAATTAGATTAATAATTCTATAATAATTACATTTTGTCCAGAGTCTCAGCCTCTTTCACTGTTCTTATTTCTCAGTGTGTCGATCTCTGTCTGACTCTATCTTTTCCTTCATGCCCGTATATCAGTATTGAAAAGTATGCCATTTTTCAAGGGCTTCTTTAATGAAACCAGATGGATCTATGGAATGGTAGTTCTTGAGATATGTCTGCAGGGAGACATGCTCCAAACAAGCATTGTCTCCAAACCAATCCAATTCAAATCATAGGCTTATCAAACAATTTTTGAGAACAAACTGGAAGCCACACCAAATATGCTGAAAATATTCTGCAAGGATAGTCTATATGCCAAGTCAACTGAATGTCAATATCTTTCTTACTATGTTCATATTTCAACTGTCAAGTCAATAATTTTTAAAAATCCTCCACTTAATGCCTAAGGAGGGAATTAAATTAATATGCTCTCCATCAGCCTTGATTTACCTTATCTTTTTGAAACTAATAATCAGTGTAAAGATCTAACTTTAAATCAGTGTTTTTAAAAACACTAATAAGAAATTAGAGGTCAAATTAAATTTACAACAGTATCCACAGTCCCAAAGGTAGATTCTGTAAATATCAGCAGGGATATCTGGGATATTACACAACTCCAGGGAGTAGATATTCACACTATATTCTACGTGAATGGCATCCCCTGGAGTTGTAAATTGCACAACCTGCAGGGCAGTATCTGGAGACTCTGGTCAGCAGAACTGATTTAGGATAACAAAGGAGCAATGCAAAAAAAGCAATTGATTACAAACAGTGCTGACCCACACCAGTGATATTTCAAGTTTTAGCAAAGTCAAAGAGACTGCTACACTTTCAGCTTGTTAAACTTGAGTACTAGTCTGATCTGGCTTTGATGAGTTGAGGGAATTCTAGTGAAGGGCAATGCTCAAAAATTGGGAGTTTTATCTGAACCTTTTCTCAACTCTTCAAACCACCAGGTGCTAGATACCTCATGGGAACTAGCTTTCTTGTGAGATTTTGTTGTAATTTCCATTAAACGTTGTTAAGAAGGGAGAAAAATATATTAAGAGACTAACTGAAGGCACCCCAGTACTTCTAATAACAGCAGGAAACCTGGCCATGCATAAAGACCTAGGAGATCAAAGCCAGCTCTGCAAACAAGGAGGTACCCATGCTGTTCCTGGGCTTTCAGTTCTGGGCACTTCCTGCCTTCCTCTCTCCTGCCATGGGGACAACTGATGTATATTTCACCCAAATCCAGATTTTCTGTTATATTTGACTGTTGCTTGTGCCTGGGAACCCTTTTCTAATTGCTGACTAGCATTTAATAGTTTGTATCTAAAAATAACTTTGGCTTGGTTTTGATTTGAACATCTGATGTGACATAAATGGTGAAAGTGAGACACAGACTTTGAAAAATGCTACACTTCATTGAATGCCACTGTGTGCCATAGAGAGATTTAAATAACATATTCCATTGTCTCAGTGCTGTGAATCAAACCCAAGGCTGTTTGATAACAGAGCTCCTGCTGTTAACTACTAAACTCTACCACCTTTTTACAAATAGGCTTAAAAAATCCTTAGGCTGCATAACATGCCCTCTTTTACACTGGCCACACCCAAAATATATACCCTGGCTTTCCATCTCTTCCCCATCTCCCTTATTTATTTCTCTTCTGTCATTAAATGAAGAGGACACAGAACTGTGAGAAATAGCTCAGAAGTTTTTCTAGATATACATTCCCATGAAATAACTAAATAGAAAGGAGACACCAGCAGTGTTAAATTGCTTTGAGTCTATCACAATCTTTTGATTAATTCTTACATCCAAAGACCTAATTTCTGTATATATTTCATGGTATGGAAAAACTGAGCGGTTTATTTTCATGACTCCACTATCATCTTTAATCCTCATTGCAAAAGGAAAATTTACAAAACCTTTTGTAATTAAATAAGAGTTAGAGTCATTGTTATTTCCATTTTACAGAAAAGGAAACAGAGATACGGTGAGGCAAAATTCCCTCATCCATTTTTGAGAGGAATCATATCATCAACCAATCAGTTGGTCTGAAAATCTCCTGAATAGATTCTTAAAGATACCACAGATTCTGGCATCTAACTTTCTTCTAAGGTTCTCATAATGTGGAATATGGAAACTACAGCAAACATTGCAGTTGCATCTGATTCTGAATTGCAAATAACATACAGCTGCAGCACCACTAAATCTCAACATCATCAATATTATATAAAATGACATTAAAATATTTGGAATATAGTGAGCTGCTCTGATTCCCTAGGCTTCCAAGGGCTTGGGAGTTGTTTGAAGGAGATTACATGTTTTCTAACCTATTTTCACCTGTCCCTGGATGACTCATCTCTGCCCAAATTTCTATGTTTTCCCTGATATAAGCAATGTGATAGAGATCCAGGAGTACTGCGGTTTTGGGATGGACATATATCAGGGTTTGGGAATTCACAATGCACAGCAATATTTTACACATTCCTTGGGTAGATATCATTGAGAACAATAATGATATATACAATTTGATTGATTTATGTCAGCTATGTATCAGTCTTCTCATAATCATATCTATTCCTCATAATAATCCTAGGCAACCTGCCTAAGGAGAAAAAAGATCTGTATGCAGAAAATTATAAGACACTGATGAAACAAATTAAAGATGATACAAATAGATGGAGAGGTATACCATGTTCTTGGATTGGAAGAATCAACATTGTGAAAATGGCTCTACTACCCAAAGCAATCTACAGATTCAATGCAATCCCTATCAAACTACCACTGGCATTTTTCACAGAAAAACTTTCACAATTTGTATGGAAACACAAAAAACCCCAAATAGCCAAAACAATCTTGAGAACAAAAAACGGAGCTGGAGGAATCAGGCTCCCAGACTTCAGACTATACTACAAAGCTACAGTAATCAAGACAGTATGGTACTGGCACAAAAACAGAAAGATAGATCAATGGAACAGGATAGAAAGCCCAGAGATCAACCCACGCACATATGGTCACCTTATCTTTGATAAAGGAAGCAGGAATGTACAGTGGAGAAAGGACAGCCTCTTCAATAAGTGGTGCTGGGAAAGCTGGACAGGTACATGTAAAAGTATGAGATTAGATCACTCTCTAACACCATACACAAAAATAAGCTCAATATGGATTAAAGACCTAACTGAAAGGCCAGAAACTATCGAACTCTTAGAGGAAAACATAGGCAGAACACTCTATGATATAAATCACAGCAAGATCCTTTTTGACCTACCTTGTAGAGAAATGGAAATAAAAACGAAAGTAAACAAATGGGACCTAATGAAACTTCAAAGCTTTGGCACAGCAAAGCAAACCATAAACAAGACCAAAAGACAACCCTCAGAATGGGAGAAAATATTTGTAAATGAAGCAACTGACAAAGGATTAATCTCCAAAATTTATAAGCAGCTCATGCAGCTCAATAACAATAAAACAAGAGACCCAATCCAAAAATGTGCAGAAGACCTAAATAGACATTTCTCCAAAGAAGATATACAGACTGCCAACAAACACATGAAAGAATGCTCAACATCATTAATCATTAGAGAAATGCAAATCAAAACTACAATGAGATATCACCTCACACCAGTCAGAATGGCCATCATCAAAATATCTAGAAATAATAAATGCTGGAGAGGGTGTGGAGAAAAGGAACACTCTTGCACTGCTGGTGGGAATGTGAATTGGTACAGCCACTATGGAGAACAGTATGGAGGTTCCTTAAAAAACTACAAATAGAACTACCATATGACCCAGCAATCCCACTACTGGGCATATACCCTGAGAAAACCATAATTCAAAAAGAATCATGTACCAAAATGTTCATGCAGTTCTATTTACAATAGCCTGGTAATGGAAACAACCTAAGTCTCCATCATTGGATGAATGGATAAAGAAGATGTGGCACATATATACAATGAAATATTACTCAGCCATAATAAGAAATGAAATTGACCTATTTGTAGTGAGGTGGATAGACCTAGAGTCTGTCATACAGAGTGTAGTAAGTCAGAAAGAGAAAGAGAAATACCGTATTCTAACACACATATATATGGAATTTAAGGGAAAAAATGTCCTGAAGAACCTAGGGGTAAGACAGGAATAAAGATACACAGCTACTAGAGAATGGACTTGAGGATATGGGGAGGGGGAAGGGTAAGCTGTGACAAAGCGAGAGAGAGGCATGGACATATATACACTACCAAACTTAAGGTAGATAGCTAGTGGGAAGCAGCTGCATAGCACAGGGAGATCAGGTCGGTGCTTTGTGCCCACCTAGAGGGGTGGGATAGGGAGGGTGGGAGGGAGGGAGACGCAAGACGGAAGAGATATGGGGACATATGTATATGTATAACTGATTCACTTTGTTACAAAGCAGAAACTAACACACCATTTTAAAGCAATTATACTCCAATAAAGATGTAAAAAAATAATAATAATCTTAGGCAATACTAGCTCCATTTAATGAAGAAAACTGAGTCTCAGGGATCTTTTAGGACTTAGACCTTAAGTTAATATTCCCCTGATGTGGATTCAGGTTGAAATTCCATGACCCCTAATGTCTAAATTAAATTCCACCTACTGCCATTTAAACCTATGGGGTTTTTTCCTGTCTTTGGAGGGAAGAAAAAGCAATGTTGCTGATTCTCAAGCTAACTTTTTTTCTCTTTTAATCCATATTCTTTTTTTCTTAACTTAAAACAGTACTGAGAAAAATGTATAAACTGAACTTTCTTATACCACAGAAATTCCCCAGTGTGGTTTTCTGGGTTAAATTCAATATTGGTGCAAAGGTTCAAGTGAACTGATATTCCAGAAACTTTAAATTGATCTGTTTCCTTCCTCCTATATACTTTTTATTCTCCTCTTTCCCTTAAAGAAGTAATATGAACCACCAGTTTTTTCTCTGTATCTGTGAGTTGACAGAGGGTAGGGGGATGGAGGATGGACAAAATAAGTAAGTCAGGGCATGTAATATATATATAATACATTACATAATGTCGTCAATAATATTGTAACAACTTGTGTTGTGACAGATAACTGGTCTTATTGTGGTGATCATTTCAAAATGTATAAAAATATCGATTCACTATGTGATATACCTGAAACTAATATAACATTGTATGTTGATTGTAACTCAATTAAAAGCCCCCTCCAATTATTTTTGTTCATGGAGATTTGTTAAATCCATGTATATGGACACTAAATAAAATAAGTAATGTGAAAAGAGAAGACTGATGTAGCATCACAGAAAAATGTAAAAGTCCTCCATTGATTTCTTGTAATGAATTATCAAAAAGGAAAATAGTTTATGGGCATCCTGCTCTCCAATTGTCCACACTAATATCAGATGGAAAATATTTACTCATTAGGAAGGAGTTACCAAAATGTATTCATCTCTTCAGCTGGATAAAATTAAAAATGCAGAAGTTGTTTGGCAACCATTTTATCCCTGCATGCTGCTAGGTTGCCCTACCCCCAAACTTAGCTATTTTGAATATTTCTGTCAGTTTCTTTGATGACAGATCCACCTGGCCCTTCATCACTATTCCTCCCTCCTTTCCCCTCCTCTCTCTTCTCCCCCTTCCTTCTAAGTCTCTCATCCTATCAAACCAATTCAGTCACAAAGTCCTTTAATTTAAGTGTGCATTAAAGGCAATGCTGGTGCTTTATGGCATCTAACCTTCAACTGGAATTTTTGCTTAGAATACTATATTGTTAGGCACTGTTGACATTCACCCTTGCTTTGCCCTTAGGACATATGACATACATTCATGAATTTTAAGGAGTGTTCCTTCTCTTGATCCCTCAGCCAGGAAAACACCTTGCTATGTGAAGCTGTAACCATTTTTTTGCCTGAAGAATTTATATGGCTGAGGACCCACCGTATCACCTATGAAATATTAACAAGTAGCAATACAATTAGTCTTACAGAAGGAATAAAAGAAGATTAATTCTTATACTGGCAGAAATATTGGAGAAAATCATTTATCTTTTGAGTTATTTCATTTATTACATTTTTATAATATAATTTTATGAGTGTCTTATCTTTTAATTTTATAAGTCCTCTATTATATTATCTTCTAAAAATTCCATATATGCTTACACATGGAGGACAGGGTGGTAACTTGGGGATTGTGATTTATGCTCTTTCTTTTGAAGCACAACTGGGCTTTTAAAGAATCTGGTTTCTCCTTTCAACACAATTTTGGCTGCCTATTAGTGCGTATATTGTGCTTCTCCCCAGAGGCATCCCTCCAATAACAGGGAAGGCATTATTAAACAGGCACATGGGAGCAAGATGTGCTCCTCATTTCTTAGAAACACCAGTGGCAAAGATGTGGGAAAGAGGCACATGTGAAAAAATATGGTGGAAACTTAAGCATTGGTAGCAAGTTGAGGGATATTCCTCTAAACACCCACATCCCTAAAAGAGTGAGGATTGAGCTCCATATACAAGGTCATAACAAAAATTAATGAAATTGTTCCTCAGCTTCTAGTTTGCATTTCTCACAATATCAGAGGTTTCACTTTTTGTTGTTTCTGATAAAGCTGGTCAAGTGCCAAATTTACAAATTTGCTATAATAAAAGGAGAGAGAATCAGAATAGACAGAAGGATATAGGCTGTCTCTTCCTGGCTGACTCCAGAGTCATTTTTTTTCAAATGAAGGCCATGGCTCTAATGTTAAACCACATGGCCCATCATTGAAAACTTTAATAGCTAGGGTACAAGAAGCAGCTGCACCCTTGGTACAATTTTAAACCCATTGATCACCTAGTAACTGCAGAAGGAGAGTATGTCACTTTGTAACATTCTATTGCAGTGGCAGAGGCAGCAGCAGCAGGCTGAGCAGTTTTTTTCCTATGCAATGCCAGACTGGAAATCTTTGCAGCGATGCCGGGGCCTTTCTGTTTATCCAGTGATATTGAATGAAGATAGGACCAGCTCAGAATGGACCCACTGAAAGAGGATCAGAGAGCCATTCTGACTTGGGTCCTCAAGATCTGTTTATTTTAAAAGGAAACATTTATGAATTGTCTAAGCTGTGTGGGACGCAAGTATTTGATCATTGAGACACATGCCATAAAACTGAATGTTGCACAAAGTGGAAGGATTTCAAAAATAAGCCCATTGGCTGCAAAATGTACAAGATTTCATAACTACCTGGAACAAAAATCTGTCATCTATCCAAACATTACTTGTTCCTGGGAAGCACTTTTGGACACTTTACAAAAGTAAACAAATTTTCTTATTGTCCACTCTTTTTCTAGTCAGACCTTTGAGATAAAGCCCTATAATTATCTTAATTCTTCAGGTGCTGGGGTAAATACAAACTAAATAAAAGTATAATGAAACTATTAGCTTACTTCCTTATTGCTAGTCATTGTGATAAGAGAATTGTCTATAGTATCTCATTTCAATCTTATAACAATCTTCTAAAGGGAGTCCTATTGCTCAAATATCAGGTCAGCCACAGAAAACCTATTGTGCTAATTTCCTTCAAGATAGTTAAAAGTAAAACTTTTAGGTCTTATCTGCTGTATGAGTAGAGACTACACAGAAAATAGAATGAATGAGAAGACATATATTGACATGTTCAGTTTTAATGTATTTCTAGTACATACTTTCAGCTTTGTACTTACAAATATGCCTCTCAAAGAGGACAAGAACATCTGTAAAATAAAGTGAGAAGGGATGGCCTGAGATGCAGGTACATTTAAACAAATTTATGTGTTAGCTGCAATCTTATTTTTTTGGAAAAAGATCAGTTTCCATTTACAAATACTAGAATATAGAGTGTATACATTGCCAATGTTCTGGAGTTTCTGAATTGTGATAGCCAATCAGTCTTTGCTGAAGAGACAGGGAACAGTATTTCCCCATTTTGTCTCTGCTCAGAAATGCAAAAAGTGTTCATATTCCTAGATTTTCTAAATTTAAAAAGTAGTTTTGTCATATTGCACTTTGCCTTTTTGGCTAGATCTACATTTAGCCTGAGAAGATATATTATATGTGGGGACGTTTATTTTAGGGGGTGGTTCTCAAGGAGGTATAAAGAGCTCATAATATATTTATAAGTCTGCTAAAGGTGGTATACAGGAATGTACACCTTACAAATAATTTACAATATATTTACAGCAAAGAAGTTAAAACACATCAATGGCTCTTGCAAATGCATTTATTGGAATTTTGTATTCATACATTTCATTAAAAATGACTTAATATGTTCAAGTGAACTATTTATAATGAAATGGAAACTCCAGGAATGGCAGTCAGTGTGTAGTAATTGTTGACCTGACAAAGTTATGGTAAACAACTTAAGATCAAACTATTGTGTATGAATCCATACTAATCAAACCACACTTAATAAGCCTTTAAAAAATCTAAAGCCCTTAAAAGGAAAGTAAAATATTATGAGAGGAAGGAAATTTTGTACCACTGATAGAGTGACTTAAATATGAGAGGGCTCACACAATGTTTCTCCTCATTGACTATCAAGGTCATTATGCACTTACTAACACTTCTCCAAACCTGTTTACTCCCCCCTTAGATGTAAAACTACATAAAGACGTACCTAAAAATCTGAGCAGATCTTAGATATTTTCTACAGGACCGTATGATCTATTTTCATCTCTTTTTGCTTTTCCTCAGCAGACAGGCCCAAACCCCAAATTCTGCCTTTGTGTTTGAGAAGCCCTAATTCCCAATACCTTACTGCATCCTTAAAGTGATTTGATCATGGTCACGATGTTTGTATTTTTGTACAGTAAGGATCCAGAGGTGACTACGGCATATAGTTTATCATTTTGGCATATATAAATTCACAAGATCAGTGTACAGCTTCTATATCAGCCTCAAACCTAAGTTTCAAGATGTTTCTCATGTAGCCCACATTAACCTCTTACCAACTAATGCTTTATCTTTGAGAATTCTTCACTGGTATTTATGAACCTTAAAGATGTTTTCCTATTAAAATTATCCAAGCATATTTTTATTATCTCTCTGTTTTGATTTGAGGACTTCTGAAGGCCAAGCCGAGGTCTCTTACAATTTTTCTAACTATCCTAGCACCCATCACACCACTTCGAGCACAAAGGGTTCTTAATAAAGGTATCTGTTTGACAAACCAGACTTCAAGTTTCATTCTACAACCCTCACAACTTGAGCTGCACACTATTATTCATGATTCTGGAAGAAAACATTTGTATGAAGTGTAGAAAGCAGTGGATCGACCTCATTGATTTAGACACATGCTTATGGATCTGACCTGAAGTTGGTCACTTATTATGAAAGAGGCTGCTGTGTTCTCTCTTTCATGGTAGGAGCAAAGTTAAGATAGAAGAGCTAGCATCAGAGACTATACCAGAAAGTGGGGTGAGGTAAAAAGCAAGGATAATCCAAAACTTGCATAATACTCACTGAGTCCATAGAAAACTTCTTATCTCAGCCCTTTGAAACAAAACAGCAAATGTAAAATTGATTCTTTTCTCAGCTAGGATTGACAAGGGCTTTGAGGTTTTTTGTTTGTTATAACCTACACATTAGAAAAAGAAAGATAAAATGAGGCTTTCCTGTTCATAGTTATCTATTCCTGAATGCAAGGTATACATGCTTCTATTTCCCCTAAGATTCATTTCTCGAAATGGCAAAAGCTCCATGGGCTCTCTGTGATTTGTCAGAACTGTTCCGCCTGGCTCTGATCCTTCCCTTGCAAAGTTGGCTGCCAGCAAGGAGTCTTGTTTTCTGACTCAAAATATTCAGACTAAGGTTGTTGAATAGCAGATCTAGGATGCAGTTGGAAAACCTAAATGAATCTAAACTTTTTCTCCTGAATTAACATATAAACCATATTTATTAGGTTGATTTGTGCAAGTAATGGAGGAAAAAAAGAATAAGAAGTACAATTAGTTGATTCAATGTAGGGGGGATTTCAAAGGTTTTGGGTTGATTTGTACCTGGATTCTGGAACTTCCCCAAGTATGCAGATCGCCCCCAATGTTTCAACTACCTCATCCTTTGAAAGATGAGTGAATTCCAACTAGATGCTGGCAGAGCTACAGCTGTTAGAACATGTCAGCCAACCTAGCAGAGGAGCCAGTGGAGCACAGAACTAGAAATATGCATGCTCTCTTTACTCCAGCCTGACCATCTGTGTATGGACACAGCATCAAAGTTGTGCAGCTGTGCTGATAATGCTCTATGGAAGGAGATCAGTTATCTTCAGATGTAATTCATTTCTCTGCTGTCAATGGCTATAGGACATTGCTGAGGCAGAGCGACGGGGTTTGGGGTGGGGCCAGAGAGTAGACAAGAGGTTTCGTGGGTGGTACATGAGTACCATAAACTCGTGATGTCACCAAGATGATTTGAGCTTGGAAGGTACACTCTAAAATCCACCTGCATCGATTCAATTATCAGTTTGCAAGTGGTGAGCAGTAGCACATGTGCTATTGTGAACCCTTTGTGTTTACAATGTGAAGCAGTATTTTTAAATGCCATGGAAGTGTTGCAGTCATAACCTGCCTAGTTTTCCAAAAGCAATTTTGTTCAAAGAGACAACATCCACTTTGCTTCAAAAAATTTACAAGAAAGAGAGGCAATCTACATACTCAACTCATATCTATTCTTAATATGCAGAAATACATCAAGTTTTAAAAATAAAAACAACAACAACAGGCATTTACAAGCCCCTGGCTATAGGCAGACATTTCAGTAAAAGTGGCAACCACTTTGGGGGAGACTGCAAGCAATTTTCCATCCAAGTCTCATGTAGGTTAAACTATTAACAAAGTAACAAATTTAAGCTGGTGATGTACCTTCTAGTTTGCAGCAGGAAAATTTTTCATAGAAAAATCCTGTCATCTGTCTTTCAACCTCCGAGGAAAGTTCCATTAGATACAGTTTTGTGTGTTTATTTGATTTTTTTTCCCCTAAACTGTTGAGCAGGAAAATTGAGAACTGCTCCTGGGCTAAGTCAAGATCCAGGATATTCTATTTCAAAAATCAAGGCCATGAGCATGTAGGAGCTCATGAGCCTCCTTAGTCCCAAATATTACTCCATTTAAGCTATACATTAAGAAAAAAATGTCAGGGATAACATGTTTTTAAAAATACTTCACACCTGAAAGATAAGAGAATTGATGATAATAGTTATGTAAGGGAAGGAAAATCCTTTAAAATAATACATAAATTACAACTGCCTGCTACAAAACATCTAAGGCGATGTCATTTACTGGTCTATTCCCAGGTCTGTATTTTTGTGCTACATATCTATTTAAACGTAACCCCCATTTGATACATAGCAGGGAAAATGTCTGATGGTATGGTACATTTTCTATAAATCAAGAGGCAGGCTTGGGAAACTTAATCAGACCTCTAGACAGGAAAATTATATGTACTGTAAATACCTACATTTGGCTGTGCTGTAGTTAATGAGTAATATGACTACCACTGCTGTCTGTCCCTTATGCTTCAGCAAAGCAGAACTTATCTTCTTCTTCTCTTTTTGATGCATGTTTCTTTTCACAGTAATATTGCCTGGTATGAAAAATTATATTTGATGATTTCAATCTGTCAAGCCTCCTGAGTCCTGTGCTCAATATATTTTAACTGTTAATTCCTTTCCAATGGAAAAAAAAAAAAACCTCCTTATTAATTTCTTCCCGCATTTGGTGTTTGTCTGATAGTGCTCATTCACAATATATTTTGAAATCTGAAAAGTAGTACAGACAGAAGGTCAAAACAAAAAGAAAAGCACTAAAAACTTTACTATTTAAAAAACTGTGGTAAAAAACACATAGCATGATATCTACTCTTTTAATAATTCTTCAAGTGTGCAGTACAGTATTGTTAACTCTAAGCACAAAGTTTCACAGCAGATCTCTAGAATGTTTTATATCTCTCTTGACTAAAACTCTATACCTATTAAACAGCAACACCCAACTTGCCCTTCTACCTTGCTCTAGGCAGGGACAATACTACTTTCTGTTTCTATGAGTTTGTTACTTTGATACATTAGATACCTCATATACGTAGAATCGTACAGTATTTGTCTTCCTGTGACTGGCTTATTTCACTAAGCATAACATCCTCAAGCGTCATCCATGTTGTAGAATATGACAAGATTTCCTCCTGTTTTTATGGCTGAATAATAATCCATTGTATGTACTACGTACCACATTTTCTTTATCCATTCATTCATCAACATACATTTAAGTAGTTTCTACTTTCTTGGCTGTTGTGAATAATGCTGCGATGAACATGGGAATTCAAATATCTTTTAATGATCCTGATTTCAATTGTTCTTGGATAGGTAATCAGAAATGAGCTTGATGGATCATATGATAGTTTGATCCTTAATTTCTGAGGACCTTCCATAACATTTTCCAAAAAGGCTGTAACATTTTACATTCCTACCAATAGTTCATGAGGGTTATAATTTCTCCACATCTTTGCAAATGTCATTTATTTTGCAATTTTATTTCTTTTTTTATAATGGCAATGGCAACAGGTGTAAGGTAATACCTCATTGTGGGTTTTATTAGCATTTCCATGATGATTAGTGATGTTGAGCATTTTTTCATATACCTGTTGTTCATTTTTATGTCTTCTTTGGAAAAATATCTATTCAAGTCCTTTGCCCATTTTTTTAAAAAAATTGGGTTATTTGATATTTGCTATTGAGTTGTAGGAGTTTCTCATATATTTTGGATATTAACCCTACATCAGATATGTGGTTTGCACATATTTTCCTTCATTTTGTAGGCTACTTTTTCACTCTGTTAATTGTTTTCTTTGCTGTACAGAAGGTTTTTAGTGGTCCCACTTGTCTATTTTTGCTTTGTTGCTTGTACTTTTGGTATCAAATCTAAGAAATTATTGCTTAGACCAAAGTCCAGGTGTTTTTCTCCTATGTTTCCTTCTAGGACTTTTATAATTCCAGGTCTTACTTTTAAGTCTTTAATCCATTTTGAGTTGATTTTTCTGTATGGCATAAGACATGGGTCTAATTTCATTCTTTTGCATGTGGGAATGCAATTTTCCCAGAACCATTTTCTGAAGAGACTATCCTTTCCACATTGCATACTCTTGGCATCCTTGTCAAAATTATTTGACTGTATATGTGGGATTTATTTCAGTGTTTTCTATTCTGTTTCATTGGTCTATTTGCCTGTCTTTGTGCCACTGCCATACTGTTTTTGTTACTGTAGCTTTGTAATGTTTTGAAATTGGGAAGTGTGATACCTCCAGCTTTGTTATTCTTTTTCAGAATTGTTGAAAAGTCATTTGGGGTTCTTGCTATAGAAATGTTAGAATTGTTTTTCCTATGTCTGTAAAGGAATGCCATTGGGATTTTAATAGGAATTGCATTGAATCTGTAGATTGCTTTTGGTAATTTAGGCATTTTAACAATATTACTTCTTCTGAACCATTAACATGAGAAGTCTTTCTATTTATTTTTTTCTTCTCTAATTTCTTTCAGCAATGTTTTGTAGCTTCCATTGTACAACCCCTTCATCTCAAGTTCATTCCTAAGTATTTTATTCTTTCTGACACTATAATAAGTGGGATTGTTTTCTTAATTTTCTTTTTGGATTGTTTGTTCTTAGTGTATAGAAATAAAACTTATTTTTGTATGTTGATTTTTTATCCTGCAACTTTACTGAACTTGTTTATTATTTCTAAAAAATTGTATATAGAATCTTTACGGTTTTCTACATATAGAACATATCATCTATGAACAGAGATTATTTTACTTCTTTCTTTCTGATTTGGATGCATTTTTTTCCTCTTGCCTAACTGCTCTACCTTGGACTTCCAAGAGTATGTTAAACAGAAGGAAGGACCATGTTAAATAGAAAGGATGAGAGTGGGCATCACTGCCTTGTTTCTGATCTTAGAGGAAAGGTTTTCAGTTTTTTACCATTGAGTATGATGTTACCTATGGGCTTTTTATATATGGTCTTTATTATGTTGAGGTATTTCCCTTCTACTTCTAGTTTGTTTTTATCATGAAGGGGTGTTGAATTTTGCTTTTTCTGAATCTATTGAGATGTTCATGCAATGTTTTTTTTTTGTTGTTGTTCTGTTTATGTAGTGTATCACATTGATTGATTTTGTGTATTGAACCATCCTTGTGTCTCAGGGATAAATCTCACTTACTCATGTTGTATGATCCTTTTAATGTGCTGTTGAATTCAGTTTGTTACCGTTTTGTTGGTGATTTTTGCATATATGCTTATCAGTGATAATGACCTATGGATTTATTTTTTGTAGTGACTTTGCCTGGCTTTGGTACCAGGGTAAGCCTGGCCTCATAAAATGAGTTTGGAAGTGTTCCTTCCTCTTCACATTTTTGGAACAGTTTTAGAAGGATTGACTTTAATTCTTCTTTAAATAGTTTGAAGAATTTATCGATGAATTGGGGACAAGAAGCCATCTGGTCCTGGACTTTTCTTTGTTGGGAGATTTCTTGTTACTGACTCAATATCTTTACTAGCTATAATCTGTTCAGATTTTCTATTTCATCATGACCCAGGCTTGCTAGGTTATATGTTTCTAGGATTCTATCCATTTCTTCTACTTTATCCAATTTGTTGGCATATAATTTTTCACAGTAGTTTCATAATCCTTTCTATTTCTGTGGCATCAGGTATAGCATCTCCTCTTTCATTTCTGATTTTTGTTATTTGAGTCTTCTCTCTTTATTTCTTGATTAGTCTAAGTAAGCATTGTAGGTTTAGTTTATCTTTTTAAGCAACCAAATCAGTTTTGTCGATTTTTTTCTACTTTTCTGTTCTCCATACTGTTTCTTTTCTAATAATTATTATGTCCTTCCTTCTGCTAACTTTGATCTTAATTCGTGTTCTTCTTTTTCTAATTTCTTGAGGTGTAAAATTAGGTTTTTGAGATCCTTCTTCTTTTTTAATGTTGGTGTTTATCACTGTGAGCTTCCCTCTTAGTACTGTTTTTTGCTGCATTCCATGTTTTGGCATGTGGTGTTTTTATTTTCTTTTGTCTCAAGATAATATCTAATTTCTCTTTGGATTTGTTCTTTAAATTATTGGATGCTCAAGAGTGTGTTGCTTATTTTACACATATTTGTGAATTTTCTAATTTTCTTTCTGGCATCGGTTTCTAGTTTCATTCTACTGTGGTCAGAAAATATATTTGATATGATTTCAATATTCTTAAATTTGTTAAGACTTATTTCATGACCTAAAGTAGTAACTCTCCTGGAGAATATTCCATGTGCACTTGAGAAGAATGTATTCTGCTGCTGTTGTGTGGAATGTTTTGTACATGTCTGTTAAGTTAATTTGCTCTATAGTGTTTTTCAAGTCCTCTGTTTCCTTATTGATCTTCTGTCTAGATGGTCTATCCATTATTAAAAATGGGATTTGAAATCCCCTATTATTATTGTGCTGCTTTCTATTTCTCATTTTAGTTTTATTTTCTTGATTTCCAAATTATTTAAAATATTTTTCTCCATTTTTATTAAGATGTAATTGACATTTAAGTCACTTATACATTACATATAAGTGTAAGATTCAGGTATACAATGTGATGATTTGATATGTGTATGTAATGCAAAATGATTACCACAATTAGCTAGTTAACACATCTGTCATCTCAGATAATTACCATTTATTTGTGGTGAGAACTGTTAACAGTTATGGTGACCAATGAAAGGGACCCAGAGCAGACATCTCTCCTTCACCCAAACTCTATGAGGAACTGGAACCTTCGTACCAGCAGAGGCCTCTTGCTCCTATCTGCCTCCTTGGAGAGTCACGACAAATTTTGGTGAGTGCCTCCTGGTTCTTGGATCTCCTGTAGTGGTTGATGATCCTGAGTTTTATTTGGCGGTGTGTAACAGGTACCTGGCCCCCCAGTTGCAACATACTGGTGGTGGGTGGTTGAAAGAAACCAGGGAAATACCCACCCAAGTGAAAGATACTGGGAAGGGGGCTGGTTGAAAGATACTAGGGTTTTCTCAGTTGAAAAAGGCTGAATGATCTGGGCTGAGTGGTTAGGTTAGAGGCTGATCTGATGCTTTTCCTCAAATTGGTTGCCTTAATAGAATTTGTCCGGATAAAAGTGAAGATATTACACGACAGCATTTGCTCCAAGGAAAAGGGACAAGCCACCTCCCGGTCAGTTATGGCTTTCTCGGACACCTTAGAAATTTATGTGAGTGGTGGAGGCAGAGTCCTCATACCCCACAGTGGCCCCATAGAGAAACCCATTCATTAATTAAAAGACTTGTTCATCCAGGGATCACACATAAAAATTGGCCATTCAGTGACCCGAGAACTCACTTTGGTATTAGACCACCAAAGGGAGAAACCGATCCATGTAAAAGGGCTGAAACAACTCTATGGTGATGCCTAGAGGAGTTAAGCTCACAAGCAGCACACTGGCCCACCACACAATTTCACTAGTAAATTTTACCCCTGACAAATTCAACTTTAAAATGGGGAATAGAGCTTCTCAAACACAGAAATGAGGGGTGTCAGAAAGCCGGCCTCCAACTAACACCCCAATCAGGTTTATGTATGTACAAAACTTATACTTGCAAGTACATATTTAATTGGGAATTAAAGGAAAATTTTGCCCTGAACAATGGCTAAAATGGGCTCTTTTATTGCACATGCAGTTGTTTGAGAAAGCTAGCTTGAAGAAAAAAAAGATCTTTTCAGAATTCTGACCCTGAGGGAACAAGTCCTACTAGGAGAACTTAATTTTCTCTCCCTGTGCATTGAGACCAGGGTTCTCAGGAACACTTATCTAGACCATCTCCAATTCCTGAGATTGAGGGGAAAAAATAGGAAAAGGATCCTTTTAAAATTTAACTTATTCCAACTGTTATTTATAACTAGTGAGTTTTGTATTGTGATACCTGATTCATGACTAAATTTAGAAAATGAAGCTATGAGTTCTCTGGTGGTGTCTGTTTATATGTTTATGTGTGCTTTGTATATGTTTTTACCTTTGGATGGTATTATCAAAGTTAATTCAAGTGAGCTCTACTTAATTGGCTTAAAGCCAAGTAAGCACTTATATAAATTCTCAAAAATACAGAAGGTAACTGGCTAGAATTAATTTTAGTTTCACATGAATTGGAAAATATTCAGTATTAAATTAATATCTGGTATTAAAGTTAGTTTAAGTTTGTTGATCTAACTAATATAGACATTTCTTCAGAGTCACCAACTTAAGTATAATACTTTTATTGCACCTAGTTTAATATAAGTTAAATAAAATCATTTTATATCTGTTGCAAATTTTGCAGCAAGAAAAATAACTTGGTATGATAAATTTTTTGTAAGCAAATAAAATATAAATGAGAGCTTTTGGGTGAACTCTTTAGGAATATCTACTTAAAAATGATCTCTCCAGATATTTGGCAACTTGAAATTTAGAGTTGTGCTAAATTAAGTGATGGAATTTTATTGAATAGTTAGATCATTCCAAAATAAAGTAAGATACTGAGACATCAATTACTAAACAGAGAAATTAAAGTATTTAATGCTGTTAATGGATATGTTTGGGGCCACCCTGAGATATTCTCTATAAGAAAGCAAATGTTTTAGAAATTATCATTGGTATTTATGTTCACCAATGTACAAAATACTAATTAAAGAAAAGTTCATAATTGCTTACTTCTTTTCATTAGAAATTAAGGTTTTTAAGAGTTGAGGACTCTAATTTAAATATGTAATTAAAGCTAATAGAAATGATAAAAGAAGCATTTCAGTATACCATAGGAAAGTAGGATGTGGTTTGCAGTAAAGAAGGTCTGAAGAATGGAATTGCATTTTTTTTTTTTTGCGGTACGCGGGCCTCTCACTGTTGTGGCCTCTCCCATTGTGGAGCACAGGCTCCGGATGCGCAGGCTCAGCGGCCATGGCTCACGGGCCTAGCTGCTCCGTGGCATGTGGGATCTTCCCAGACCGGGGCACGAACCCATGTCCCCTGCATCAGCAGGCAGACTCGCAACCACTGCCCCACAAGGGAAGCCCTGGAATTGCATTTTATTAAGCTAAGAGAAAGTAAGTCTGTCTTAGAGCTGGTTGTTTCTGGATGGAAAAATTAAAGTGATGGATACAAAAAGTGATGAAATGTTTGTGGGGCATGGACCCTGAGAAATGAGTTTTGTGCACAGTCAGGATTGACTAAGTTTAGAATAAATTTAATCGAGTAAATGAATTTTAAAATAAGCTTGTGCAAAACTTGAATCTGGCTTTTCTCTCTGTTAAGAGGACAAGTTTTCTTAAAATGTTGAGCTGCCTTTGATAACAGATTTTGAGCTTTTTTTACCTTTTAAGTGATCGGTTCTGTATTTGCCTTTAAATCTTGTATTGTCACTTTGGGTATGTGAATAACTATTGTTTCACAATGACCTATAATCCTATCTGACCAAGTGTTTTAAACCTTTTTTATTTTCACTTTTCTTTTTTTTTTTTTTTTTTGCGGTACACGGGCCTCTCACTGCTGTGGCCTCTCCCGCTGTGGAGCACAGGCTCCGGACGCACAGGCTCAGCGGCCATGACTCACGGGCCCAGCCGCTCCGCGGCATGCGGGATCTTCCCGGACCAGGGCACGAACCCGTGTCCCCTGCATCGGCAGGCAGACTCTCAACCACTGCACCACCAGGGAAGCCCTAAACCTTTTTAATATTTTTTTGGGAAAACTTTCTAACGCAAATTCTAATGAAGTTCTTTTGACCTCTAGCTAACTTTGGGATGCTTCAAAGGGCCTCTGAAACATGCCAAAGTGAGATATTAAACTAATTACATTCATTTGGTATGTTAAATTACATGGGAAGTATTGTCAAATGAGAAATAAATCTTCTTAGGTTATATTGCATGGCAAATGTTATTAATATAGCTATTCTAGAAATTTTATGGAGTTACAAAAAATCTGATACGTCCTGGTATAATGTTATCAGTCAAAATTCTAATTATTATCTTAAAATGTTATATGTCACAGTAGTAATGTTTTTTTTGTCAGTTGCATTGTAACCTGGTTTTTACAAACATGCCTTAAGTCTATTTGTCATTAATAGACACGGTTTTACTCTGATGCCTTTGCAAAAATGCTACCTCTTCAAGATTTATAGAAAGGACTTTTTGGACAAGTATGGGTTTCTGACCATAATGATGAACTGAGTAAGAAGTTAAATAATTCTAATGGGAAACATGATGGCTTCATAAAACTCTTAACAAAAAGGAGTAGTTACATAGGACTGAGTGAACTGGTAAATATGGTAATAATTTTTTATGGTTTCTATATGAAAACTATTGTTTTAAATCTGTGTTTTCCAGATATAAGGAAACCCTTCCCCTCAAACTAATTATGACTTACAGTAAGTTGGCAAATTATACCTTTGTAAGCAGAATTGAACATTTATCTTTTCTGTCTGATCCCTCCAGAGATTGGAAACTCTTAAGTTTCCAACAGCTTTATCAGATAAATTAAGGAGGCCATGTCTTAACAGGTGCAGGAATCTAAAGGTATTTTGGGGACCTTTTACAGAGAGGAATTTACCTGAATCTGTAAGGTGAAATCTGTGACAAGTCCTTGTGTGGCTTTCCTGGCCTTGAGAGACTTTTTTGGGAATTCAGTCTAAGACTCCTTTTGAGGAGTTCCACTACAGCCACTTTGGAGGAACCTATGTGGGCAACTGACCAGATTTGTTTTTTTGGTTTTTTTTTTGTTTTTTTTTCTTATTTTTTTTTAACATGCTTATTGGGGTATAATTGCTTTACAATGGTGTGTTAGTTTCTGCTTTATAACAAAGTGAATCAGTTATACATATACATATGTTCCCATATCTCTTGCCTCTTGCGTCTCCCTCCCTCCCACCCTCCCTATCCTACCCCTTCAGGCAGTCACAAAGCCCTGAGCCAATATCCCTGTGCCATGCAGCTTCCTCCCACTAGCTATCTACCTTACGTTTGTTAGTGTGTATATCTCCATGACTCTCTCTCGCATTGTCACAGCTCACCCTACCCCCTCCCCATATCCTCAAGTCCGTTCTCCAGTAGGTCTGTGCCTTTATTCCACTCTTGCCCCTAGGTTCTTCATGACAATATTTTTTCTTAAATTCCATATATATGTGTTAGCATACGGTATTTGTCTTTTTCTTTCTGACTTACTTCACTCTGTATGACAGACTCTAGGTCTATCTACCTCATTACAAATAGCTCAATTTCATTTCTTTTTATGGCTGAGTAATAGTTCATTGTATATATGTGCCACATCTTCTTTATCCATTCATCCGATGATGGACACTTAGGTTGTTTCCATCTCTGGGCTATTGTAAATAGAGCTGCAATGAACATTTGGGTACATGACTTTTTTTGAATTTTTGTTTTCTCAGGGTATATGCCCAGTAGTGGGATTGCTGGGTCATATGGTAGTTCTATTTGTAGTTTTTTAAAGAACCTCCATACTGTTCTCCATAGTGGCTGAACCAATTCACATTCCCACCAGCAGTGCAAGAGTGTTCCCTTTTCTCCACATCCTTTCCAGCATTTATTGTTTCTAGATATTTTGTTGATGGCCATTCTGACTGGTGTGAGATGATATCTCATTGTATTTTTGATTTGCATTTCTCTAATGATTAATGATGTTGAGCATTCTTTCATGTGTTTGTTGGCAGTCTGTATATCTTCTTTGGAGAAATGTCTATTTAGGTCTTCTGCACATTTTTGGATTGGGTCTCTTGTTTTATTGTTATTGAGCTGCATGAGCTGCTTGTAAATTTTGGAGATTAATCCTTTGTCAGTTGCTTCATTTGCAAATATTTTCTCCCATTCTGAGGGTTGTCTTTTGGTCTTGTTTATGGTTTCCTTTGCTGTGCCAAAGCTTTGAAGTTTCATTAGGTCCCATTTGTTTATTTTTGTTTTTATTTCCATTACTCTAGGAGGTGGGTCAGAAAGGATCTTGCTGTGCTTTTTGTCATAGAGTGTTCTGCCTATGTTTTCCTCTAAGAGTTTGATAGTTTCTGGCCTTACATTTAGGTCTTTAATCCATTTTGAGCTTATTTTTGTGTATGGTGTTAGGGAGTGATCTAATCTCATACTTTTACATGTATCTGTCCAGTTTTCCCAGCACCACTTATTGAAGAAGCTGTCCTTTCTCCACTGTACATTCCTGCCACCTTTATCAAAGATAAGGTGTCCATATGTGCGTGGGTTTATCTCTGGGCTTTCTATCCTGTTCCATCGATTTATCTTTCTGTTTTTGTGCCAGTACCATACTGTCTTGATTACTGTAGCTCTGTAGTATAGTCTGAAGTCAGGGAGCCTGATTCCTCCAGCTCCTTTTCTCGTTCTCAAGATTGCTTTGGCTATTCGGGGTCTTTTGTGTTTCCATACAAATTGCAAAATTTTTTGTTCTAGTTCTGTGAAAAATGCCAGTGGTAGTTTGACAGGGATTGCATTGAATCTATAGATTGCTTTGGATAGTAGAGTCATTTTCACAATGTTGATTCTTCCAATCAAAGAACATCATATATCTCTCCATCTATTTGTACCATATTTAATTTCTTTCATCAGTGTCTTATAATTTTCTGCATACAGGTCTTTTGTCTCCTTAGGTAGGTTTGTTCCTAGATATTTTATTCTTTTTCTTGCAATGGTAAATGGGAGTGTTTCCTTGATTTCACTTTCAGATTTTTCATCATTAGTATATAGAAATGCCAGAGATTTCTGTGCATTAATTTTGTATCCTGCTACTTTACCATATTCATTGATTAGCTGTAGTAGTTTTCTGGTAGCATCTTTAGGATTCTCTATGTATAGTATCATGTCATCTGCAAACAGTGACAGCTTTACTTCTTCTTTTCTGATTTGGATTCCTTTTATTTCCTTTTCTTCTCTGATTGCTGTGGCTAAAACTTCCAAAACTATGTTGAATAAGAGTGGTGAGAGTGGGCAACCTTGTCTTGTTCCTGATCTTAGTGGAAATGCTTTCAGTTTTTCATGATTGAGGCTGATGTGGGCTTGTAATATATGGTCTTTATTATGTTGAGGAGAGTTCCCTCTATGCCTACTTTCTGCAGGGTTTTTATCATAAATGGATGTTGAATTTTGTCAAAAGCTTTCTCTGCATCTATTGAGATGATCATATGGTTTTTTGTTCCTTTAATTTGTTAATATGGTTTATCACATTGATGGATTTGCATATATTGAAGAATCCTTGCATTCCTGGAATAAACCCCACTTGATCATAGTGTATGATCCTTTTAATGTGCTCTTGGACGCTGTTTGCTAGTATTTTGTTGAGGATTTTTGCATCCATGTTCATCAGTGATATTGGCATGTAGTTTTCTTTCTTTGTGACATCCTTGTCTGGTTTTGATATCAAGGTGATGGTTGCCTTGTAGAAGAAATTTGGGAGTGTTCCTCCCTCTGCTATATTTTGGAAGAGTTTGAGAAGGATAGGTGTTAGCTCTTCTCTAAACGTTTTATAGAATTCACCTGTGAAGCCATCTGGTCCTGGGCTTTTGTTTGTTGGAAGATTTTTAATCATAATTTCAATTTCAGTGCTTGTGATTGGTCTGTTCATATTTTCTATTACTTCCTGATTCAGTCTTGGCGGGTTGTGCATTTCTATGAATTTGTCCATTTCTTCCAGATTGTCCATTTTATTGGCATAGAGTTGCTTGTAGTAATCTCTCATGACCTTTTTTATTTCTGCAGTGTCAGTTGTTACTTCTTTTTCATTTATAATTCTATTGATTTGAGTCTTCTCCCTTTTTTTCTTGATGAGTCTGGTTAGTGGTTTATCTATTTTGTTTATCTTCTCAAAGAACCAGCTTTTAGTTTTAGTTGATCTTTGCTATTGTTTCCTTCATTTCTTTTTCATTTATTTCTGATCTGATTTTTATGATTTCTTTCCTTCTGCTAGCTTTGGGTTTTTTTTTGTTCTTCTTTCTCTAATTGCTTGAGGTGCAAGGTTAGGTTGTTTATTCGAGATGTTTCCTACTTCTTAAGGTGGGCTTGTATTGCTATAAACTCCCCCCTTAGAACTGCTTTTGCTGCATCCCACAGGTTTTGGGTCGTTGTGTCTCCATTGTCATTTGTTTGTAGGTTTTTCTTTAATTTCCACTTTGATTTCTTCAGTGATCACTTCATTATTAAGTAGTGTATTGTTTAGCCTCCATGTGTTTGTATTTTTTACAGATCTTTTCCTATAATTGATATCTAGTCTCATGGCGTTGTTGTCGGAAAGATACTTGATACAATTTCAATTTTCTTAAATTTACCAAGGCTTGATTTGTGACCCAGGATATGATCTATCCTGGAGAATGTTCCATGAGCACTTGAGAAAAATGTGTATTCTGTTGTTTTTGGATGGAGTGTCCTATAAATATCAATTAAGTCTATCTTGTTTAATGTATCATTTAAAGCTTGTTTTTCCTTATTTATTTTCATTTTGGATGATATGTCCATGGGTGAAAGTGGGGTGTTAAAGTCCCCTTCTATGAATGTGTTGCTGTCGATTTCCCCTTTTATGGCTGTTAGTATTTGCCTTATGTATTGAGGTGCTCCTATGTTGGGTGCATAAATATTTACAATGGTTATATCTTCTTCTTGGATTGATCCCTTGATCATTATGTAGTGTCCTTCTTTGTCTCTTCTAATAGTCCTTATTTTAAAGTCATTTTGTCTGATACGAGTATTGCTACTCCAGCTTTCTTTTGGTTTCCATTTGCATGGAATATCTTTGTCCATCCCCTTACTTTCAGTCTGTATGTGTCTCTAGGTCTTAAGTGGGTCTCTTGTAGACAGCATATATAAGGGTCTTGTTTTTGTATCCATTCAGCCAATCTGTGTCTTTTGGTGGGAGCATTTAGTCCATTTACATTTAAGGTAATTATCGATATGTATGTTCCTATTCCCATTTTCTAAATTGTTTTGGGTTCATTATTATAGGTCTTTTCCTTCTCTTGTGTTTCTTGCCTAGAGAAGTTCCTTTAGCAGTTGTTGCAAAGCTGGTTTGGTGGTGCTGAACTCTCTCAGCTTTTACTTGTCTGTAAGGGTTTTAATTTCTGCATCAAATCTGAATGAGATCCTTGCTGGGTAGAGTAGTCTTGGTTGCAGGTTTTTCTCCTTCATCAGTTTCAATATGTCCTGCCACTCCCTTCTGGCTTGTAGGGTTTCTGCTGAGAGATCAGCTGTTAACCTTATGGGGATTCCCTTGTGTCAGATTTGTTTTGCAAACAAATTAGTCTTGATTTGGCTGTGTCTGGTGGAGATGAGAGTAATTGCAGAGAGAAAAAGATTATGTTTCAGTGAATAATAAATTACAGTTTTGTTAATGGAGTTGTGTACTAACTAAAACTCACTTCCCAGACAGTTCCTTGCTATTATGTTATAATAATGTAAAGTTTAAATGAAGTATTAAAATGACACTCTAAGTTTGTTTCTGAAGATTATTTCAGTAACCTATCTTTGAATGAAGATCAGATGCCCCACAACCTACAACCAGGGGATTATGCATATTGTAAATTCCATAATTTAAAGGACTATCTCTAACCTAGAGGGAAGGACGCTTGTCAGGTACTCTTACCTAGCTCCTGCACAGTGAAACTGAAGGGAATTGACTCTCGGGTTAATTTCCACTTACAAAGGGCCCTTGCACTGGACTCGTCTACAGATAGGACTACTAACCTCAAACTCATCTTAAAATGATGCTCAAACCAAGGAAAAACTACACATATGCCAGGATGAGAAGAAGATGATTTCAAGAGTAGACAACTGGCCCAAGATACTAGATCTGACCTGTATGATCATTTATAGTGTTTTCTTGACTTCTTGGACCTTTGCATATGAATCAAATGTTTTTTCATCATGGGTACAATCCTACGCTAGTTTTAAAAATCAATCCAATTGTTAGATTTGTGGCCAATTACCTGTGTCTAGTTCTTCTGGGTTACGTTGGTGGATTTCTTCACTCCAAGTCTTTAATTGGTTGGCCCTTAGGAAATTATTCTAGAAGAAGGAAATTATAGTCCTGTTCAGGCCACTATTGATATTACTAGGTGGGGTCCCCTCACTTGGCCAATTAATACCTGCTCTGACCCTGGCCATAAATATGAATTTACTTTTAGGATCACTCAAGCTCAGTCAGAACAATGAGCTAAGTTTCAATCAAAAACAGTAATCTTCCATTTATTAGAAGAGGAAACCTCCCACAATCATGGGATGGATTTATTTGCTTAACACCAGGCTGTGGTCATTTAAGTGCTCTTCTATGTTGGGATCAATTAAATCATACTAAGGATAATCAGCCTAATAGCTTTAGGAAATTTGGCTGGGTGCCTTATGAACAATGCCTACATATTATTACCCTTAGAGATATTGACTGGTATGGAACAGACTGGGTCAGACAACCAGAGATTCAGTGGGCCATACTTAACAGAACTCAGCGGATTGCTGGTACTAATTTATGACCTTGGCTTCTGCGAGGTACCCTAGGATTTCCTTGGACTCAAGGTCTTGTATGTAACAATTTAGAGATGGCCCCAGCCAATTTACCATTGGTATGAGCTCGATGGGTCTAGAGATCTGTATTCCGCTAGTATGACCATTTAGCAGATACTTTTGTGCCTTCAATAACGTTGGAGGAAGTAATTGGCCATATCAAGTCTTAACAAAATTCACTCCACAGGCTTTAAGTGGTAGTAACCAGGCTATTAGCCTACTGAATTCTGAGGTTTCTATGATAAGAAAAGTGGTGCTACAAAACCTCATGGCCCTTGATATCTTTACAGCAATCTCAGGGAGGCACCCGTGCCACAATTCAAACTGAATGCTGTGTTTTCATACCTGATTAATCCTCTAATATAGCACATTTAATGAACCATATGAAAAATCAGATTTCTGCCTTGAATGACCCACTCCCTAGTCTTGATGAATGACATTATTTGTATTTTGCCTGTTTTACAAAATTGTTTCTTGCATTAACAAATGTGTGACTGAGGCTCCAACCAAAATATGTAGTTCTATATGAGATCAATGATTGTAATAGTGTAACTCTAGACATGGTACGATGCAACAAGAGGGAATTTTTTCCTGGACCATAACACACTAGTAAGACAGATGGTCCAGAGACTTTTGGCTACTGTTAATAAGGCTTATTCCACTAAAAGCACATTGAGTAGCCTATCAACAAAATCTTCACCAGACCTGGGAATGACCATTCCTAACACCTTAGGATGAAATGGTCATGAAATGCCTCCCAAGCCATGGTCTAATTTATGACCATGAAGGGGCCCTGCCAACTAAAAATTGGCACTTGCCATCTACCTCTACAAGGAGTAAGTCATGAGTCGCTGCAGCCACTGACCTTCAACACACCATGAAAGGAGTTCAGGGTGGAGATTAGGAATGAGGCATTTTGTGCTCTGGAAAAAAACTGGCAGAACAGGCTTTCAGATAGATATTTTCAAGAGAAGATGTTATGAGCCCAATTCTTGCATTTCCTCATATCTCGAAAAGCACTAAAGTTAATCATGGTGAAATCTGCTACTCGTGACTAGCAATAAACTTCATGAGAATGGCAGCAACCTTCTGCAAAAAACTGTGTGCTTGATTGCATGGGCCCCCTCTTCACCAAAATCGCATACATACTGACCTTCCCCCCTACCTCTTCAGAGCAGTTTCTCAGAGCTATCTGAAATGCTGCCTCCCAGGCTATAGTCCTCATTTTGCACCAAATAAAGCTTAACTTGCAACTCTCACATTGTGCATTTTTTTCAGTTAACAGAACACTTAAGATTCACTCTCTTAGCCACTTTCAAGTATATAATACAGTATTGTTAACTAGTCACCATGCTGTACTTTAGATTCACAGAATTTAATCCATTTTCTAACTGAAAGTTTTTACCCTTTGACCAACATCTTATTTCCCCCATGCTCCAGCCCTTGGCAACCATCAATCTACCCTTTTTTCTATGAGTTCTTATTTGTGATTTCTATCTGTTAAACTTCTGATTTTGTTCCTGTATTCTTTCCTGATTTTATTGAATTGTTTTTCTGTATTGTAGCTCACTGAGCTTCTTTAAAACAACTATTTTGAATTCTTTATCAGGAAAATCTCAGATCTCCATTTCTTTGGGAACACATACTATAAAATTATTGTGTTCCTTTGGTGGTGTCATGTTACCTTGATTTTTCAATGTTTCTTGTTTTGGCTTCACTTTTTATTTCTTATGCTTGATCAGGTCTGCTGTTGAATATTCTAGTGAATTTTTCAACTCAGTTACTGTTTTTTCTGTTTGGTTATTTAAAAAAAAATATTTTCTATCATCTCTTTGAGATATTCCTATGTTGTTCATTCATTGTTTTCTTGAGTTAGTTGAGCATCTTTATGACACTTATTTTGTATTATTTGTCAGGTAATTCATGTACTTCCATTTCTTTAGTGTCAATTTCTGTATATTTATTTTGTTCCTTTGAGATATGTTTCTCTGTTTCTTTGTTTTTCTCATAATTTTTGTTAGGATATGCACATTTGAAAAATTAGCTCCCTCTCCCAGTTTGTACAGACTGGCTTGTATAGGGAAAGGCACTCACCAATCAGCCCAGCTACATTTTCTTGGGGCCTCTGAAAACCTTTTTGGAAGGATGAGACTTCTTTAGGTCTGTACATAAAATTTCTTAATAGAGAGGCTTCCCAATTTCTTTTCCTGGAGCTTATAATCTCTGCTCCCTATTTTTCTCTCTATTATCTGCTGATCACTTAGAGCTACCACAGGCCACTCAGCTCACTTACGTTCTCAACAGCCACCAGATTTCTAGAGTATGTTGAGTCCCACCTGCACTCTATTCATTCAGGCAGCTCCCTGAGAATCCAGAATACCGGATGCATTTTTCACTTTTCTCCATCCCCACAAGGGAGAGGCTGTTAAACTGCATTGGCCTCTGTCTGATGTACTATCTGTCCTCTGGACCAGCAGCAAGCCACTCACACTTTTCCTTGTTCTTAATGGCCTCCAGGCCTCTAAATCTGCTTGCTCCATCAGTATTCTGAATGAGGCAAGACAGAAACCAGTCCTTTGCGTGGCCTTTAAGAATCTGGAATGTTGGATACACTCTCTACTCTTCTGCTTCCTTTCTGCCCACTCTCTCAGGCAGAATTCACTAGTCAGTATATTTTCACCTAGTGCTGAGCTGTGCCAGCTTTGGGGAGGGGCTGATGCAGGTAAAGTGAAATTGATTGACTTACCAGTCTCAATTCAACTGTTCTTGGCTTTGTTCTCACATGGAATACTGCTATTTCTTGAATCTTGAATTCTCATAAGGGCATTTTTGACCATATATTATTTAATCAGTGTATCTGTGGAAAAACAGTATAAGGGATTTCCTATTCTGTCATCTTACTGTGACACTCTAGAACTTTACCATTTTCTTCAGTAGTTTCAGTAACCAATTTAATTTTGTGCAGATGAATCAATTTTTTTAAAATATCAACCTATATGTCCTCTTTTTTAGATATCATCTGCATTTACCCAAAAGTGAACCTGAATGTTCAGCCATTAAACAAATAAGCTGATCCTTTAGATAGCCAAATCGGATAACTGCGAAAACAAAACAAAACACACCAACATCTTCAATTAACTTGGAAGTGACTACTTCTATTTTTTTTATTTGTATCAAACTAATATATGTACCAAGTTTTGAGAGTCAAATAGTTGGTTCACCATACATCTCAGTTTGCCTGGGGCAATCCTGTTTTATAACCCTTGTCCTAGTCTAATTGTGAAAGTACTTCATTTTATTTTCTGCAATATCTTTTTTGATGATAAATTACATGGTTATATGAGCAATAAGTCTTATAATGAAAAATAAATCTTCTGCCCCACCTCTCCCATTCCTGTTTCTCAATATCTTGAGGCAATGAGTTTCAATGCTGTGAGATGTTTTTGGCATATGCATCCATTTACCAAATAATGTTTACATTGCTGTTAATTGATTTATTAATGTTAAACAGTATATATTAAATTTGTACCACGAACAATGTGCCATTAACTTTCTCATACCACTTCCCTATATCACACACACTTCTTCCCTCATCTTTCTAATGTAGATATATCAAAATTTGGGGCTAAACAATATTCAAAATATTTATGTAATTATAACTATGCAAATACTTTTCACACTGAGACAAGTGATAGCTAATGATTTCATTTCCCTTGTTACACAATATCATATATATATATATATATATATATATATATATATATATATCTCCAGTGTTAATAATTACCTTTTTTTAGCTTAGTTTTTTTATTTAAATATTCCCAAAGTTGTAAAATATTAAAAATAAAATTCTCATATATTACCAAGTTCTATTCTAAGCATTTTACTTGTATTAACTTAGTCCTCAAAATAGCCCTTCAAAGCAAACATACACACACACACACACACACACACACACACACACACACACACACACAAAGTATATAGTAAAATATTATGTAGTTTTCATTGTTTTTAACTTTAAAAAAAGCATATAGTATTATTATGTAATCTCTTTAAGCTTGATATTAAACTGTTAATATTTATCCATATTGGTGCATATAGTTCTATTTCTTTCTTTTGAATACTATATAATATTCCATTGTGTGAATAAACCATAATTTATTTACCCATACTCCTGTTGATGAGTATTTGCATTATTTCCAGAGTTTTGAAATTATAAACAATCTTGTGCTGTGAACAATCTTGTACATGTCCTAAACATACATAAGAGTTTCTTTTAAGTCTACAACAAGGAGTGAAAATTCAGGCTAAATGGCATATGAGTATTCAATTTATAAAATAATATTAAATAATTTTCCAAAGTGACCAGTCCATTTTACAATCTCACCAGCAATTTATGTGGTATACTTGTTGAGCCACATCTTCTGCAACACTGAATACTATAAGATTTTCTCTTAATATTTGTAGATTAAATTTTTATGTTTTAAAGATTTTATATAATTTTCTCCTAGTTCTCTAAAGATATAATAGTCCTTTGTGCTTTTGTAATGGGGTGAAATTAATGAATTTTCTGTCTTCTCAAATTTTTCTCTTTTTTGAGTCTTGATCTTTAAAGATGAGACCTTTGTTCAAATATACTATGAACCTTGGATGTCCATTTATAGTTAACGCTGATGCACCAAAACCTAATTAAAAGCTCTGTGTGCTTGGGCAGGACTTCTGTATAGGTAGGCCTCACCCTATTTCAACAGTACAAACCTGACCATTTCATCAGAGACCTCTAAATATAAATCTTTCAAAGGTTCAGTTTCTTCAGAGTAGAATCTTTAATTTTCTACTTTTGAAACTGTCATCCTTGCTGTCATATTTTGGGAGGCAAACAGAGACTTGGCATTTCGCTACTCAATATGCTGACTTTCACTGAATTTTATGTTTCAGTATAGCACTACACTCCTCTCTTCTGATCTGGTGTCCCTGATTTCAGAGCCTCTGCGATTCTGTTAATACAAGAGTGAGGAAGGAGGCCTGAAAGTTTAATGGCTCCATAAGTAGATTTTCAAGCTCTCTTCCTGTTTAATCCTCTGTCTCACCCTGGTTTCTGAAGTAACTGATGGCTCCAATTTTTGAGACTTTCTGGAATTCTGTTGCCCAGTTTTTGGGGATCTGGTTAGTATTTCCCTCTGAAAGCCATTAGATTCTAGATTTGCCCTATCTCTTAAGTCATTACCACTCCTGTGTTCCACTTTATAACCTTCTCAAATGTGTAGGCATGTCTTATTTACTACTGTCATCACCTTTCTCATTACTTTTATGATTGTGGATATATCCTCTTAAAATCATACTTTTGCCATTTTAGTGAGGTTTCTAGAGGCAGCAGAAAATTAATACAATATCACATACTTAATCAGAAAATGAAAATCACTTTTTTCTTCAATTTATACTACCTAAGTATAACTTTAGACCCTGGACAATACAGAATCCTCTATATGGTTGCCTTGATCAGCTGCTGACAAGTGTACAACTGCTCAGATTATGAAATGATTGATTTGGTTAATTATAGTGAGTCCAAATAAATGGATCCACCTTCACATTATTTCCTCATTTCAAGATATATCTGTACAATGATACTGTATTGCAGTATGGGTCACATCTATTGTTACTAAAGATATCTAAAACAAGTCTTCCCTACTTGATTCAGCCTTGCTATATAGACATGATTTTAGTTTTAATTTTCAAAACAGATTTGACCAAAATATAAATTCACTCTATGGCTGAATACTAAGCACTTATATACCCCCATCAGATTGTAATATTACCAAATGAAGTACATTGTAATCCCTTCTCAGTAAAATGTAAGAAAAGCAGCACAGGTAATTTTTGAGTTATCCAAATGACTAACAATTACCTTATTGCTCTCCATATTAAAGGAAGAAACCTGATAACAATAAGCATTTTTCAAGCTTCTGTGTCTGGTAAATTATTGTTCAAATCTTCAAGAGAACATTTTAAGTTAAATGAAGAAGTTAACCTTGTCTATTACTGTATTTCTTTAGATTGTGTTTAAGTGGAACTTAGTAAACAATTTTGTTTTCAATTCAATTAATACTTAAATGCAATTTCCATGGCTTTCTAAAGAAAGGGTGAAATTAGGAACTAAAAAACAACCAGTTTCTTTTCTCACCTTGCTATAAGCATAGGAACTTAAGGAAGTTAATTAGCTGAATATTTTTACTTTTCTCAATATCTCTAGTCCCTGCTTCATCATCTATATATAATACATGGAAACATTATCAATAGAAGTGCTCTTTAGTAATGATTTATATACTTTCTGAAATTTGAACAAACAATAATATCATTAAAATAATAAAATAACTAGAATTTTCAATTTTATGAGAACAACTCTAAAATGAAAATTTAATTGTGGTGTTGTGGTGGTTAATTATATGTGTCAACTTGGCTAGGCTACAGTAGCCAGATATTTGGCTAAATATTCTGGGCATTTCTGTGAAGGTGTTTTTTGGATGAGATCAATATTTGATCAAGGATTTTTAGTATAGTAGATTACCCTCCATAATGCAGATGGGCCTCATCTAATCTGTTGAAGATTTTAATAGAACAAATACCTCTCCCAAGCAAGAAGGAATTCTGCCAGCAGACTGTCTTTGGACTCAAACTGTGACTCTTCACTGTGTCTCCAAATGTGTGTGTGTGTGTGTGTGTGTGTGTGTGTGTGTGTGTGTGTATACACATCTTTCTGGTTGTGTTTCTTCAGAGAACCCTGACTAATACCAGTATCTTCTATGGAAAGTTACTTAACCTCTCTGAGCCTCAGTTTACTCTGCTAAAAAATGGAGCTAACAACACTTATCTTGCAGGGTAGTTGTGAGAACAAAATGAGATATATGTGGGAATACCTTATTAAATCATAAAGAACTGTTTTTTCTCTTCTTACTCTCTCAGGTTTCCAGGGGATATGTGAGTAGCAGTAAAATATCGCTACTACTAGTTCACACCAGAGTACAGTTCACAAGAACATTATTGAGTAAATGGTTCTTCTAGCATCTCAGTCAGGGACTTTCATCTAGCTATTACCTAAGTACCCTAGGATTCCCTGGACTTCCCTGTTGCACAGCAACAACATCATACCCCAAATTAAGAGGTAAACTTTGGATGCCCATGTGGTCATATCATCTTGCCAGACAAGCCTGACAATAAAAATAAACAAGCAAAAAAGCTACAACAGTGTAGTGTCCAAATTGTGGTATAATTAAGGGGCATAAATCACTAAATTATATGTAAATGATCTGAAAGACATAGGGTATCCTTGAAAGTTGTTCAGAACTAGGGAAAAATAGATCCAAAACATGTGTATGAAATACTTCTACATCGCTATTCTTCTGTTTTTTTTTTTTTTTTTGTGGTTCCGGGGCCCCTCCCCCCTTTGGTCTCTCCCGTTTCAGGGCACAGGCCCCGGACACGCAGGCTCAGCAGCCATGGCTCACGGGCTTAGCCGTTCTGCTGCATGTGGAATCTTCCCAGACCGGGACACGAACCCGTGTCCCCTGCATTGGCAGGCGGACTCTTAACCACTGTGCCACCAGGGAAGCCCCTTCTTTAATTTTGAAATAAATTGTGGTGTATATTGAAAAAAGACTAGTGACTTTGATTCAGAAGACCTTAGGTTGAAATGTCTCTTCATTTACTACCTGTGTGATTTGGGGCAAGAAATTTTATCTCTTGGAACAATAGTTTTCTCAGTTGGATGACTGTGGTGAGCAAAAAATGAGATGAGACTCTCTTCAGCACCTAATAGTACAATGCACATAGTAGGTAATCAGTATATATTTCTTGGCATTACAAAAAAATATAATGAGTTTTTTCTTACAAAACTAATATATTCTCACTTTTATAAATATATAAGGAACATATAGAGATGTGTAAAGAAAATCTTCTCCCTTGCTTCTTGTTTTTGTGATAAGAACGCTTAGCACAAGGCAAATGTTTATCACCTTGATTGTGGTGATGGTATCATGGGTGTATGTCCAAACACATCAAAATATGGGCATTAAATATGTTCAATTTTTGTATATTAAGTATAAATAAAGCTGAAAAACAAAATAAAATATTCTCTCTAATTCCACCCTTTCTCAGATAAGCCATGTTAATATTTCCTCAGCATTTCTCCTCTGTTCTCATCCAAATATGCACAAATGTGAATTGTAATGGTTCAAATTTTGTTTTGACAAAAATGCAATTATATTATCTGCATTATTTTCTTTAACCATATGACATTATTTTTTCTATGTCAATACATGTAGAAATCACCTTTCTTTTCAATAATTGAATCATATAGATGAACTATATTATATCCAGCCATACAATCTATATTTCTTCATGACTGCTATATTGCCCTTAAACCCAGCTGTGGGCCCTGTGCTTTGGAGGGCCTCACTCTAGCATTCATTCAGTTGCTCCACTGCCACAGAGTGAAGAGCCTATGGGGCCAGGGAAGGTTCCCTACAACCTCTTATTAGATGATACTTTGTTATTTAGGATCCCAAAATTCTCTTCCCAACTGCCCTGACTCTTCTTCCAGTCCTGCCCAAACTTCTATCTTAGATCTGTTCTCCCATTGTATGCACCACTATGTGAAAGGGTATTCAAGGAGCAACTGCTTACAGAGATTGTGAACGCACTGTACGTGAGGGCTTGGGAATTCCTAAACATGAACACAAGGTTTCTTTTGAGTGGGACAAAACTATGTATGATAAGGAAAGGGTGGTGGGCCAGAGGTCAGATCTCTGAACAATAGCTCTTCTTACACTACTATGTTCTGGTGCAGAATTCTGAGGAGTTCAAAAATTTTAAATTCATACCTGGACTTTCAGGTCATTTGAAAGTATACTTTTCAAAGAAAATGAATAAAACATTTTATTTAACATTTTATTAGTCATTTAAATATTGAGACATGTGGTTTGTGGGCAGCCATTTTGTATTCTTGTATGGAGCCCCAGAAATATTAGTAGCATGCTTACATAATTAAGATACAGACTTGTATTGTACACATAATATTACCAGATTTTGCACTGTTCAAGGGGCAGAAATATATCTTGTACAACTCTGTATTTGTTATAGAGACTAGCATAAAATCTTGCATATAGCAGATAATTAATAAATGTTTGCTGAATAAATTAGTGAATGTATAATATTTCCTAGTACCTATTATATTGGTTTGAACTCTATAGACATTCAATATATATTGTCAAGTTGGCAAATGAGTCTATGCTTTTCTATTGCATGATTTTTTTTCTTTTGCTTAAGTATGAATACGATAAGCAAAAACATACATTCCAGTATCTCCTTTGGAAGTATCAAGAAAACCAATTTTTTTTTAAGAAAACCGATTTTTAATGATGGGCATACATTACCTTCTTAGAATTCACTTAAATTTATATTTAATTTTAAATGTTAGGTAAATCTTTCTCATGAAGAACTTAAACTTTGGCCATACAGCATAACTGAGGTTATGTTTTCCAACTTGACTAAGAGAGCAATAAATCAAAGTATCTTCACAGACATAGAGTGAGTTCCCACTGTGTTGAATCAACATGCCATTTCCAGCTTGTAATTTCACTAAAAATAAATAGCATATTATAAGTTTGACAGTTACAATCATGAAAAAAAAAGAAAAAAAATCCACAATGTCCATCCTAGGCTATTTTGCATAACCTGAATGATTGGCAATGGAATAAAGAAAGCTCAACAAATAAGTTAAGATATGCTTGGATCTTTATTTAGGTTAAGGATAGACTAAAGCAAAAATAAATAAATAAAAGTATTTTATTTTTAAATAGATGATTGTAATTTCTATAAATAATGAGAACACTGACCCTAGTAATGGAAAAGGATATACAACAATATATTTCAAAACTGTACCTTTAATTGGCACCTGTGAGGATATGTCATTACTTTTTTAGTCCACCTGTTCTAATAAAGCTGAACTCACTTGGACAATGAATGGATAAGTGAGTATTCAAAAAGGAAAATAAGAAGTTTTCATCAACTCATACAAATAAAGCAAACCCAGTTACAAGAACATTTGCTATCACATGAAGAAAAAAGCTCTGGGTAATTTCTATCATCTCTTGCTCTTCACCACCTCTGTCTATGAAGCCTGTTCACCTCTCATTGTGTTTCCTTTACTCTCAATTTGCTTTCCTATAGAAGAGATAAACTACTCTGTAAAATCTAAGATGTGTCTATTGCTACTATTGTAGGAGTAGGAAAGTAAATAGGACCCCACTATGTATATTCAAGGACTGTGCTACATCTCACAGCCCTTTAACTATGTCAAGAATTTCAAGAATAATCCTATTGATTTCTTTACTTCCTTTCATTCCTAACTCACTGTATTCATTGTCATTAAACAAAATATTCCATATGGAAATTCCAATGCCCAGATGAATCAGATATTGTAATTATCTGACAAGGATTTTTAAGCAGCTATCACAAAAATGCTTCAATAAACAATTAAAAACTCTTGAAAAAGTGAAAAAATTAAATCTCAGAATGAAAATAAAAGTTATTATAAAAGAACCAAAAGGAAATTTTAGAACTGAAAATACAATAATCAAAAATTTTAAATAACCCTCAAAAATTGGTCTCAATAATTGAGTGGAGATGCCATAAGATAGAAACAGTGAACTAAATACCGATCAATTGAATTCACCCAATCTGAACAATAGAGAGAAAGTAGACTGAAACCAAAAAACAATAAACAGAGTCTTAAGGTTCTGTGGGTCAATGACAAAAAGCTAACAATATCATTCAAGTCCCTAAAGGAGAAAAGATATAAACCATGTCTGAAAAAAATATTTGAAGAAACAACATCAGAAAAGATACTAAATTTGGCAAAAGATAGAAAACTACAAATTCAAGAAGCTGAGTGAACCCCAAAAGGATAAATTCAAAGAACTCCATGCAAACACACATCATATATGAACGTTTGAAGACTAAAGACAAATAAAAAACCTTAAACATAACCAGAGAGAAATAACATATTACTTAAAGGAAATACTAATTTAAATGGCAGTGGATTTTCATTGGAAACAATGGAGGACAGAAAGAGGTGGGGCACTCTTTTTCAGGCACAGGAGGAAAAGAACTATCAACCATGAATTCTATATCCAGTAAAAATATCGTTAAGGAAAGAAGGACTTGAAATAAAGTCATTCTCAGTGAAGGAAAACTAAGGATTGATTGGCAGCAAACCTATCTTTAAAAATGGCTAAATGAAATGATCTAAACAGAAAGGGCCTGGTAACAGTAGATGGCCTGGAACTATAGGAGAGAAAAAAGAAATTTGATTGGGTGAAAGTAGGGGTAAATGTAGTAAACTATTTTTCTCATGATATTCTTAAATCATATTTAATAACTGAAATGCAACAGAAATTATAACATCATCTGATATGGTGCTCAGCATAAATTTGGAGAAAATATTTAAGATAAATTAATTTAAAAGTTTGGGACTGTCAAAGTACATTAACAGAAATAATGTTTCCATATTTCACTCAGAGTAATAAAATGTCAATATTGGTAGATTGTGATGAGTTATATGAGTATATTGTAATAACTAGAGGAACAATTTGGAAAACCACGTAAAACAATGTACTTTAAAAACGCTATAAATAAATCAAATGGAATCTTCAAAAATGTTCATATAACTCACAGGAAACCAAGAAAAGAAAACTCCAGGTAAAAGAAATAAGTAAAATAAAAATCAAGCAATAAACTGATAGCCTTGAGCCCTAATATATCAATAACTACATTGCATCTAATTGATTTAAAAGTACCAGCTAAAAGACAGAAATTAGTAGAGTGGATAATTCAAAAAAAAGCAAAACATAATCTTTTACATGAAAGTCACTTCATGTACAAAAACATAAATAATTTTAAAGTAAAAAGATTAAAAATAAATACCATGATACAAATATTAAATTTAAAAAGTATAGAGTAGGGGCTTCCCTGGTGGCGCAGTGGTTGAGAGTCCGCCTGCTGATGCAGGGGACACGGATTCGTGCCTCTGTCCAGGAGGATCCCACATGCCATGGAGTGGCTGGGTCTGTGAGCCATGGCTGCTGGGCCTGCGTGTCCAGAGCCTGTGCTCCGCAACGGGAGAGGTCACAACAGTGAGAGGCCCGTGTACCGCAAAAAAAAAAAAAAAAAAAAAAAATAGAGTATATTAATATCAGATAAAGTAGATATTAGAGCAAAGAAAATTATTACTGACAAAGAGGAACATTACATAATGACAAAAGCTCATGAAAACATAACATAGCATAATTGTGTACGCACCAAACAACAAGAATACGTTAAACAAAATACATGAAGCAAAGCCTGATAGAGCTGAAATGAGAAAAAGACAAATTTGGAACTGTACCTGGGGACAACCCACTCACAGCAAGTGATAGAACAACAAACAAAAAATAGAGTAGAAGTAATGGAACAACAAAATTAACGAAATCTATGTGATATATATATATAACACTACACCCAACAACAGGAGAATGCACAATTTTTTCAATTGCCCACAAAACATTCATGAAGACGCTCCATAACATAAACCATAGAAAAGAAACCCAGCAAATTGAAAATAATTGAAAGCATGCAGTGTGTTCTGTGGCCAGAGTGCAATTGCATTAGAACAATGACAAGAACATCTACAAATATTTGGAAATTAAAAACACACTTCTAATTAATCTATTAGTAAAAAAGGAAGTTTCAATGAAATAAAAATAATACATAGAACTGAATAATAATGAAAACTCAACATACCAATATATGTGGGATGTTTCTAAAGCAGTTCTGACAAGGAAATTTATACCACTAAATGCTTACATTATAAAATAGGAAATGTTTCCAATAAATAGTCTAAGACTCTACATCAACAAACAGGAAAAAGGATAGCAAAATAAATCAAAGCAAGCAAAGGAAGGAAATTATGAAGATAACATAAATTAAAAAAAATAAAAACAGAAAAATAATAGAAAAAGATCAAGGAAACAAATAACTGGTTCTTAAAAAAAATAAGTAAATAAATTTGATGAGCCTCTAGCAAGATTGATAAAAACATAAAAAGAAAGGACACTAATTACCAATATCAAGAATGAAACACAGGATATCATTAAGGATCCTGAAGCCACTAAACAAATAATGAAGTACTAATATGAAAAACTTTATACTCATAAATTCAACAACTTAAATAAATGAACCAGCTGCATGAAAACCACAAAGTGCCAAACCTCAAGCTAATCTGAATAATCCTATAACTATTATATAAATTGAATTCATAATTATAAAGCTTCCTCTAAAATAAATCCCTGGGCACAGATAGTTTCACTGGTGAATTCTGCAAAGATTTAGAAAAAACTTAACTCTGATTTTACACTATCTATTCCAGAAAATAAAAGAGGCAGAAATACTTCCTAATTCATTTTATGAGGTCATTATTCCATGGCTATCAAAACTGGACAGACAGTATTGAAAAAGGAAATCTGTAGAGCAATATCCCTCAACAAAGTATTACTACATTTAATTTGCCAATGTACAAAAAGAAACATACAGAATTATACATCATGACAAAGTGAGATTATTGCAGGTATGAAAGTCTGGTTCAACATTCAAAACTTAATTAATACTCCATATCAAGAGTTTAAAAAAGAGAAAACATATGCTTTTATGAATTGACACAGATAATTCACCAAAAAGGAAATACAGCTGGTAAATTAGAAGTTTACACAGATAATTCACCAAAAAAGAAAGCCCAATATGCACTTATGATAAAATCTTTCTGCAAACTATGAATAAGTTGGAGCTTCCTTAATTTGGTAAAGATTATCTACAAAAAATTTCAAAAGCCCAAAACCCAACCAATCAACCAAACAAAAAAACAAAACAAAAATATCCCTACAGTTAACACAATTAGTAGTGAAAGACAGGATGTTTTTCCCTAAGATGTGGAACAAAGCAAGGACATCCTCTGTTACCACAGATATTCAATATAGTACTGAAAGTCTAGCCATAGCAATATGCCATGAAAAAGAAATAATAAGCATATAGGTTGGAAAAGAAGAAATAGAACTGTCTTATTTGAAGGTGACATGATGTTTACATCAAAAAACCAAGGAATGCACCTAAACCTACTAGAATTAATAAGTGATTCCAGCAGGGTTGTAGGATACAAGATCAACATACACATACAAAAAATAGTAATTTATAATTTTATATATCAATTAAATAGTGGAAACCAAAATCAAACCTTGCAATACTATTTGCAATTACCACAAAGATAAATGAAATTGTTAAGTGTAAAATTAACAAACCATGTACAGGATCTGTATGCTGAAAATTATAAAATGCTGATGAAAGAATTTTAAAAAGATTAAATAAATGGAGAGACATAGCATATTTGCATGTTGGATGACTCACCATAATAAAGATGGCAATTGTTTAATTTGATCTATACATTTAATGCAATTCTATCAAAATCATAGCAAAGTGGTTTTTTTTTTGTAGATAGAACAAGCTTATTTGCAATTCATATAAAAAGCACACAATATAGAATTGGTATATACAGATAATAAAATGGGAGGAATCCATCTACCTGATATTAGGGCCTACTATATAGCTACTGAAATCAAGACAGTGTTGTTATTTGCATAGGGATAGACACATAGATAAAAGGAACAGAATAGAGAACCTAGAAATTGACCCACATAAATACGTTCAATGGACTTTTGACAAAGCTGTAAAAGCAATTCAATGGAGAAAATATAGCCTTTTCAACAAATAGTCCTAGAGCAATTGGAAGTCCACAGACAGAAAAAAAAGTTAACTTAAATCTCCTACGTAATACAAAAATTACTCAAATAAGTAACAGATATTAATGCAAAATATAAAACTATAAAACATTTAGAAACAAAACATTGGAAATAATCTTTGAATCTAGGGTTGGGGAAAGAAGTCTTAGACATGACACCAAAAGCATAATCCTTAGAAGGAATTGACATATTGGATATCATCAAAATTAACAACTTTTGATCTGTAAAACACCTGTGAAGAGGCTGAAAATACAAGCTACAGACTGGGAGAAAATATGTGCATACCATATATCTGACCAAGGACTACTATCTATAATATATAAAGAACTCTCAAAACTCAACAGTAAAAAAAAAGTCCAATTAGAAAATAAACAAAAATCATAAACAGATATTTCACCAAAGTGGATATACAGATGGTGAATGAGCACATGAAAAGATGCTGAACATTATTACCTGTATAGTTAAGATTTTCCAGAGAAAAAGGACCAATGTTGTGTGGACAAGTATAAAGAGAGATTTATTTTAAGGAATTGGCTTATGCAATTTTGGAGACTGGCACGTCTAAAACTGGGAGAGTGAGCCAGCAGGCTGAAGACCTAGGAAAAAGCCAATATTTCAGTTCAAGTTTGAAATACATCTGATGGCAGAATTCCTTTCTGCTGGGGAACGGTCCGTCTTTGTTCTATTAAGGTCTTAAACTGATTAGATAACTTCTATCCATATTATGAAGGGAAATCTACTTTACTCAAAGTTCACTGATTTAAATGTTGATTTCACCTCTCCCCTCCCCAAAAAAAACCCTTACAAAGACAACCAGAATTATATTTGAACAAATATCTGGTTATGTTGGCCAAGTTGACACAGAATTAACTATCATATTACTCATTAGGGAAATGAAAATTAATACAACAATATAATATCAACACATGCCTATCAGAATGGGTAAAATAAAAAATAATGGAAACACCGAATGCAGGCCAGGATGCAGAGAAACTGGAACACTCATACATTGCTGATGGGAAAGTAAAATGGTATAACCACTCTAGAATACAGTTCAGCATTTTCTTATAATACTAAACATGCAATTACCATACTACCCAAAATTTGCACTCTTGTACATTTATTCCAGATAAATAAAGCCTTTGTTCACACAAAAATCTGTACACAAATGTTACAACAGCTTTATCCATAATAAGAAAAAAAAAACTGGAGACAATCCAGATGTTTTGACAAGTGAACGGTTAAACAAATATGGTATGTACATATCATGGAATACTATTCAGCAGTAACAAGTAATGAGCTATTGATATAGGCAACAACTTGGATGAATATCCAAGGATTATTCTGAATGAAAAAAGAGTCCAATTCAACAAGATTATTATACACCATAAGATTCCATTTGTATAATATTTTTGAAAAGACAATGTTTTAGAAATGGTGAAGAGATTAGTGGTTTCCAGGGATTAGGGAAGAAGGCATAGAGGTGCAGGAAAGAGATTCATGTGATTATAAAAAGGCAACACGAAGGATCTTTGTGGTTAATTAACTCTCCTGGAACTTGACTCTGGTGCAAGTACACTTCTTTACACATGTTATACAACTAAGTTGCACTAAACATTTAACCCCCTCCACAAACACGTACACTGAGTACAAGTAAAAGTGGGGAAATCTACATAAGACTGGTGGATTGTATCAATGTCAGTATGCTGGTCATGCCATTATACTATAATTGTGTAAAGTGTTACCATTGGTTGAAACTACTTAAAAGGCACACAGGATCTCTCTGTATTATTTCTTACAAAATGAGAATCAACAATAATCGCAAAATAAAAAGTTTACTTTAAAAATTTACAAGAATATTTTCAGATAATCAAAGGCTTAGAAAAGCACTATAAATTTGTGTATTGCATGGTATGTGAATTATATTTCAAAAAAGCTGTTAAAAAAGGTACAATTATATGAAAAAATACTGCAAGGCTTATTACTACTGTCCATATAAATTAAAAAGAAGATTTAAATAAAGGGGAAATCATGGTAGTAAGCAATGAAATCTACTAAACATACAATTGTGTATTGAACCATATTAAGCATTGCAACAAAACAAAGAAAATGCCAAAAAAATTTCTTGGTTGAAATATTTTAAAAATATAAATAATAATTTAATAATCATTATATTGTTCAAATTTCTAAATTATACTAACAAAAACAGAATTTTTAGAGAACAAGTAAAATGATTGTATGCAAATATCCTCAATTTTCATATCGACACATTAAACAGCCTTTAATTCTAAATAATTAGATAATTAGGAAATACATGTTCATATTTCAAAAAAGAATGTATACTGCCAGATCACAAATGAGATATTTAACAAACAATGAAGAAACCCCACAGTTAATATATAAAAAAAATAGAAAACAAAGAAAGTCTCAGGGAAAGATAAAGTCAAAATGTATAAAACAAGATCATAAAAGTAAAGCTCTAAAATAGAAATTGTAAAAAAAAATGTACATGGGTTGAGCTGGTCCATTCAAAGACTGAACTTCAAATTTAATAAAACAAATTCAAATTATGGATCTTTCTAAGATATTCAATTACAAAAATATGCCTTAGAAAACAAAGATTCAAAGAATGGTCCATGCTGTATCAGGAAAAAGGAAAAATAATTCACAGGTTATAATGCTTTTTAAACATAATAGAATTTAAGGCAAAATACAATCAACAGGGGAATGTTCATAATGAATGAGTGATAGCCTTAGGCAAAACAAACAAGCACAAAACTGAAAAAAAATCTCCAATAAATTACAAACAGTAGAAAATTGTAAAGAACACATGATCTGACCTAATTTAAGAAAACTAGAAATTAGCATCAAATATGAGTCAAATAATTGATCATTTTCCCAAATAGCTTGAGTCATGTACTTATGAGTGTGTGTATGCAAAAAAATTAAGATGGATAAGCTCTAAGCTGTTACTATAGTATATATACAAGGGTGGTCTTATACAAGGTTTTAGTTTTCTACTTCACAAATCTAAAATGTATGAATTTTAATACCAGCTTGTATTAATTTTATTTTCTATTAATTTCTGATTTATTCCTCCTATATTTTAAATTTTCTAGCCTCTTGAGTTATAGGTGTAGTTCATTTTCTCAAAATGTGTGATATTTTAAACATTTTAATTAGTTTTTCATGACAGGGGTAACACACATTTTTACTTGTCAAAAAATTCAGAGATGTATAAAAGATGTAATAATCTGCTCCTATTCCATCATTATAAAAGCAATGTGGTCCTACCCTTCTGAGACATTTAGTAGCTATTGTCTACTAAATTTTTATATATGTCTATATTTATAGATATATATGATTCTTAAAAATAAAATAGGATCATACACATTATATACATAGTTCTACACCTAAGTTTTCTCACTCAATATACAATAGACATGTTTCCATGTCAACACATATTACCCTGGTTAATTTAACACTGACAGACTTTATAATGTCGTGATCTATCACAACATTCTCAGTGACTTCTTTACTGAGGCACACTCAGGTTAATTTCAAGTTTTTCTAGTACAATAAATATAACTGAACATACGCCCATAGTACTGGTACTTTTATTTCTGTAATAAAATATATTAGATTTCAATAGCTGCATAACATATTTATCACAAGCTTAGCAGGTTAAAACAAGGCCCATTTATTAGTTCACAGCATTGTAGGTAATAAGTCCAGCATGTTGTTGCTTGGTTGTCTGCACAAGATATTTCAAAACTGAAATCAATGTGTTGCTGGCTGTGTTCTTGTCTGGAGGCTTGACTATGGCACACATCCATTTCCAAGCTCATTTATGTTGTTGGGATAATCCAGTTTCTTGAGGTGGTAGGACTTAGATTCCTATTTTCTTGCTGAAGCAGGGGGTCTCTCTCGTCTCCTAAAGGCCATTCATATCACTTACCACATGGCTTCCATCATCCTCAATGTCAGAATATTGATTCCTTTTCATGCTTTGAATCACTGACTCCCTGTGTTTCTGACCCATATTTAAATAGCCCATCCAGAATGTTTCTTTCTTAAAAAAATTTATTGGAGTGTAGTTGCTTTACAATGTTGTGTTAGTGTCTACTGTACAGCAGAGTGAAACAGCTATACGTATATATCTATCCCCCTTTTTCGGATTTCCTTCCTATTTAGGTCACCACAGAGCATTGAGTAGAGTTCCCTGTGCTGCAGTTATCTATATTAGTTATCTATTTTATACATAGTATCAATAATGTTTATATGTCAGTCCCAATCTCCCAATTCATCCCACCCTCCCTTTGCCCTTAGGTATCCATACATTTGCTCTCTACATCTGCGTCTCTATTTCTGCTTTGTAAATATGATCGTCTATACCAATTTTTCAGATTCAACATAAATGCATAAATATACAATATTTGTTTTTCTCTTTCTGACTTACTTCGTTCTGCATGACACTCTCTAGGTCCATCCACGTCTCTACAAATGACTCAATTTAGTTCTCTTTTATGGTTAATATTCCGTGGTACCTATGTACCACATCTTCTTTATTCATTCCTCTGTTGATGGACATTTAGGTTGCTTCCATATCCTGGCTATTGTAAAAAGTGCTGCAGTGAACATTGGGGTGCATGTATCTTTTTGAATTATGGTTTTCTTTGGGTATATGCCCAGTAGTGGGATTGCTGGGTCACATGGTAGTTCTATTTTTAGTTTTTTAAGGAATCTCCATACTGTTCTCCATAGTGCCTTGTATCAATTTACATTCCCACCATTTGATTTACTCAAAATCAGCTCAACAGTAAATTTAATCACATCTGGACTCTTGTTATGAATTAATTTTTATTGGAGTATAGTTGATTTACAATGTTGTGTTAGTTTCTGCTGTACAGCAAAGCAATTCAGTTATACATATACATATATCCACTCTTTTTTAGATTATTTTCTCATATAGGTCATTACAGATTATTGAGTAGAATACATCTGGACTCTTTTGCCACACATGGAACATAATCACAGGAATGAAGTCTCATCATATCCACAGGTTCTATAATCAACAGAAAGAGATTATACAAGGTGAAAGTCATTGATACTCATCTTAGAATTTATCTACTACATGAATATTCTCCAAAGTGTAATTGCTTGGTCTGTTTTGGACATTTATTATTTGAACATTATTTTTACTATTTTTCTCATTTTATCAGAATCAGAGTACATTGCAGGGAGGTGGGACATGGTTTTATTTCCTAAATTTTGTGTTTTTTGTTGGATGGTAATTTATACCAGGTAATTTTCACCAAATGATACCTACATTTCTACTACAAATATTCAAGGAATATCAAAGACTAAGGTATCAGAATATATTTATATCTCAGCTCCACTACTTACCAGCTTTGTGATCATAGAAATTTTAACTTCATTAACAAAATAGAGATAAATCATTAAAATGTTATTTAGAAGATCAAATGAGATGTTGGCTTAAAGAGCTTAAAAGAGTTCCTGGTGTTTAGTAACTGTTCAACAAATGTTATTACCTTCTTTCTCTCATTGTCCTTGTACACTCAAGGGATGGACATGTACTTAAGTTCAGCAAATAGGATACACTCTTGTGGGACCATAAATCCTTAACAACTGATATTCTTCTCAGCAGGTGGTGCCCTGATCTGTCACTGCATAGGTTATGTTGAGATTCTTGCTTACAAGTAATGTAGGAACTATCTTGGTTCCTATTTTCAAATCTAATTCACAAGCCTTCCTATATATCTGTGCATTCCCAATACCTTTCCAATAAATTACCCTCTTGTTTAGTTTGGTTTGTAAATTTAGTATGACTTGCAATGCTCTTTTTGTGTATTTTAAATTAAAAAAATATTGTCAGATTATTTAACAAAACAATTGTAGCAATTCAAAAATAATACTAATGATGTATGAAACTTTTTCCAATACTTATTAACACTAGATATTATAGCTTTAAAATTTTTTAACCACCTGAATGATGAAAATAATATCCAATATTTTAAACTTAATATTTCTCCAAAAACCAGAGTCATGGAGAATTTTTCATATGGATTATTTACATTTCCTCCTCTTCTTCTGATTTTTCTATTGGCTACATTGTCTTTTTCTAATCATCTGCATTTTTTAAGGATATCAACACTGTTTCAGCCATATGTATTGCAATATTTTTCTTCAAATATTTAAAACCCATGATGTGATTTTCACCACTTTTAGTGGTGCCACATTTGACATCGTTTTTCATTAAAACAATGCTTATTATAAAAAATTCAAGCAATACCATATAATTCAACAGATATTATAAACAAATAAATATAGATCCTATCATCAGAAACAGTTAATGTGTGGTGAACATTATTCAATATACCTCTTTACACAAATCAGAATGAAATAAAGATAGATAGATGTACAGAGTTTGATATGAATGAGCTCCTACCATATATGATGTTTTGAAACAAAAATATTAAGTTAAATTCATTTGATCAAAAATAGAAATAATCAATACATAAAATGGAAAGAATTGTTGAATTTAACTTTCTTCAGTGCAGAAATTATTAATCATTAAAATATGAGTATAAGGAAATCATTAAGATAGAGAAATAATATTAAAGTATATATTTCAATTTTACCAATGGATTTACTTTCTAATATGAAGGATAAAGTAATTAGCATGCTTCACATTTATTCCCACATGTCTTTCCTATATCTTTATTTTTTGTTGTTATATTAGCTATACATTGTGAGAATTTATGAAGTATACTTTCTATTCCGTAACCATCATTCTCCTGGTAGGTAATAGGTACCATGTTAAGAAATGAGAAAACACAGTGTAAGATGTGATTTTTTCCCCAAATTAATATATAATTCAAATAAAATTTCAGTCAAAATGTTAATGAGATTGATTTTTAGATCTCAACAAACTCCAAAATTATTTTAAAGAATAATAATGAAAAAAGTAAGGTGTGTTTATCCACTAGATGTCAAGATATGCTAATTAAAGACTGTATGATATCAAAATATCAATTAAACACAGTAGAGAGCTCAAACAGGATTTGTTTGACAATTGATATAAACATCAGTGGGGACTGAAAACATTGGAAAAGAAGGGGATGTTCTATAAATGAGACAGGGGAAATTGACTTTCCATATGGGAAAAATAGAAAATGAGGGCATCCCTCACACGATACAAGAGACAATGAATCAGAGCCATAAATCAAAGACTTAATTTTTTTTGGAAGAAGTGGGGTTAAAAGTACTACAAAAATTATAGTAGAGCACGTTTATAATTTTATAATATTTTATAATTCATGTACCATAAAATTTACCCTCTGAAAATGTATAATTTAGTGATTTTTAGTATATTCACAGTTTCACAACCATCCTTACTAATTACACAATATTTTAATCATTCCAAAAGGAAACCCCATATTCATTAGCACTTACTCCCCATTCCATCCTCTCTGCCCTTCCAGGCAACCACTAATTTACTTTTTTTCTCGATAGATGAATCAATATTGGAAATTTCACATGAATTGAATCATTCATATGCAGCCTTTTTTGTCTGGCTTCTTTCAGTTTGCGTAATGTTTTCAAGGTTCTTTCAATTTATAGCATGTATCAGTACTTCATTTTTTATGGCTGAATAATATTTTATTGTATGGATATACTACATTTTGTTTATCTGTTCATCAATTGATAGCTATTTGGGCTTGTTCCACTTTCTGGCTATTATGATTAATGCTGCTATGAATATTTTTGTACAAATGTTAGTATGAATATATATTTTCAGTTCTCTTGGATATACAACTAACAGTGGAATTTTTGGGGTTTTTGACATATCTGTTTTTATTTGAGGAGTTGCCAGATATTTTTCCAATGTGACTGAAACAGTTCATATTCCCACTAGCAATGCGTGAAAGTTTCTGTCACTCTGCATCCTCGCCAGCATTTGGTGTTGTCAGTGATCCAGATTTTGGCCATTCTAATACATGTGTATTAGTATCTCATTGTTCTTTTAATTACCATTTCCCTGATGATGTATTATGCAGAGCATCTTTTCATATGCATATTTGCCATCTGTATACCTTCTTTGGTGAGGTATCTGTTAAGGTTTTTGGCCCACATTTTAATAGGATTGTTTGTTTTCTTATTGTTGAATTTTAAGAGTTCTTTGTATATTTGAATAATGATCTTTTACTAGATGTGTCTTTTGCAAATAGTTTATCCCTTTGTGTGGCTTGTCTTCTTATTCTCTTGACACTGTCTTTCACAGAGAAGAAATTTTTAATTGTAATGAAGTCCAGCTTATCAAGTATTTCCTTCATAGATTGTGCATTTAAGGTTGTACCTAAAAAGGCATAACCACACCCAAGATCATCTTGGTTTTCTCTTATGTTATCTTCTAGGAGTTTTTATAGTCTTACATTTTACATTTAAATCTTGATCCATTTTGAGTTAATTTTTGTGAAGTTTGAAAAGTCTGTGTCTAGATTCACTTTTTTGCATGTGGATGTCCAATTGTTCCAGCACTGTTTTTTGAAAAGACTATCTTTGTTCCATTGTATCTAATTTGTTCTTTGTCAAAGATTTGTTGATGATATTTATGGGAGTATATTTCTGAGTGCTGTATTCTGTTTCATTGATCTATTTTTCTATTTTGGTATGGTATTGGAATAAAAACAGACACATTGATTAATGGAACAGAATAGAGTTTTTGATTTTAAACAATAGATTAAAAGCTCTGAGTAGTTTAAGCAGAAAAAAATCAGTCAAAAATTATCATATTGGCTCACAGAATCAATGCCTGGAATATTAAGGATCAGAACACAGACAGAAACAAAGGGAATATCCCCACAGCCAGAACCTCATCACAGATACAGTCTTCGTAGGTCACTGCTAATGGAAAAAAAATACTTGCTGCCCTCACTTCTAATATCACTACCAAGGAATACCTTCATACTCTCTAATTCAATGTCGCATTTGTGAAAAGTTGTGAGAATATCCAGCTGACTGGCCTAAATAAAGTCCTTATGTCTTAGCTGTCACAGAACTGGAAAGGGGGACATATGCTACAACCCCCCACTGTGAGATCCTGTAGTAGAAGGCAGATCCTGCTTTTGACTTATCTTGCTTTCCTCCAAATTTGAAATGAGTTTAGATACTAAAAATAGAGAAAAAGACAAATATCTACTGCATGGATATTCATGAAAATTGATATTAAAAACTAATTAGATATTATCGGCCATATTAGCAAAAATAAAAGGTCTGTTAAGACCAAGTATTGCTTGTAATATAGGAAAAGAAGGACTCTCACACACACTCTAGTGGGAGTGCAAATTTATGCAATCATTTTGGATCATGATTTGGCATTATCAAATGAAGTTGAAACTAAGCATATCCTACAAACCAGATAGTCTGCTTATAGGTATGTATCTTAGATAAACTCTTGTATCTTTGTACCAGGATACTTGTAGAAGGACACACATTGTACAACTTGGAGAATAGATAAATAAAGGTTTATTTTATTAGTAAATTACCTGACACACTTAGAATGAAAGAACTTGATCTTAATGTATCAATAAGAATAGTAATCAAAATGTAATTATGAGTGAAAAGCAAGTTGCAATATTTTATGTAGACTGTGATAACGTTTGTAAAGTTAAAAGAAATATACAAAGCCACATTGGACACATACATCAAATAAGAGCAAAAATACAATTGGTAGGTGTGATGGTTAATTTCTTATATCATCTTGACAGGGCCATGGGGTACCCACATATCTGTTCAAATATTTTTCTGAGTATTTCTGTCAGGGTGTTTTCGATGAGGGTGTTTTCTACCAACTTAACGTTTAAATTGGTAGACTGAGTAAAGCAGATTACCATCCTTGATGTAGATTGGACTCATCCATTCAGTTGAAGAAGGACTAGAACAAAAAGGCTGACACTTTTTCTGTCTGATGGACATTGACTTTTTTCCTGCCTTCAGCCTCAACTTAAAACACTGGATCTCCCTGGATCTTCAGCCTGCTGGCCTTCTTCTGGAACTAAACCATCAGCTCTTCTGGGTCTCCAGCTTGCCTACTCACCCTGCAGATCTTGGGACTTGCCCTCATCCAAAACTACATAAGCCAATTCCTTCAAATAATCATCCAACCAATCTCTCTATATAGAGATAGCAAGTTAGAGATAGAAATAGAGATAGAGATATATTATTGGTTCTGTTTCTCTGGAGAACCCTGACTAACACTGTAGGATATTTGCTACATTCATGAGAGAAGATGATTCCAGGAAGGAAGGAAGGAGTATAAGATTGGTGAGGAAGAAAAGGAAAACTCCAATTTTACCTATGTGATCTTTGCTTTTAAATAAAAAAAAAAGTGGAACAAAATGACTAAACGTTAACATTTTTAATAATGAAGGAATTTGTTATATTTTTCTCTGTATTTTAAAATTTTCCTTTAAAAAGTTTCTCTACATAGTACTTTCGGTAATATTCAGTTATAAACATTCCATCATTTCCACTGGAATTTTTTCTTTAAACTATGATTTATTATCAATGCATTTGGTAATTTAAAAAAATCTTTAAAAGTTATTTTCTCATTTATTTACATCATGGTCAGAGACTGTGGTGTTCATGTGACCTATTATTTGAATTCTGTTAAGGACTTTGTGACCTGGTATCCAGTCAAATTTGTAAATCTTCCTTGTATAACTGAAGATAGTTTATGTTCTCTACTTTTGATAAAGTTTATTATTATTGTTGTTCTAATGGTCTATATATTTACCAATATTTTGTCTGTGTGATTCAATAGCTTCTAATGAAAATATTATGAAATCAACTACTATTTTTTATGATTTTGGTGTTAGGACATCCATGGATCCAAAATCATTCTTTTTGCTCTGCCAAAGCTAAGATGTTTCCCATATGCATGGTTCACGAAATATCACCATTTTGAACATATTCCAAGGAATAGAATAAAAGAAAGGATAAAGAAGGGGTGTGTTTTGTAACTTTAAGTATATATCTCAGAAATTTCACACATCATCTCTCATTATTTGTCCTTAGCCCAAACTTGGTCACGTGGCCACCCATGGATATAAGGGAGATTGAGATCTGCAGTTTTTATTCTTGGAAGTCATGTGCAGAGATCAATTTGGTGATAGTAACTCTAAGGGAGATGGTGATCTATGATTCAGGAAGAAGTAGGAACCTCTATCAGTCCTGTCAGGAGAATGGATGAGTGGCATCTTTTTCCTTCATCTCTTCTGAAATGGATGAATGGTATCTTTTTCCTTCATCTCAAGGTTGACATTTCAGGAAAAGACAAATAAGAGGAGATTTGTTATTATGGAGCTGAGATAAGCCATGATATGCTATCTGCAAGCTGGAGAACCAGGAAAGCCAGTGGTATAACTCAGTCTGAGCCCAAAGGCCTGAGAACTAAGAAGCTGCCCAAGAACCAGGAGCTCCAATGTCCAAGGGTAGAAGATGGACATCCCAGCTCAAGAAGAGAGAGAATTTGCACTTCCTCCACCTTTGTGTTGTCTTCTGGACCTCAACAGATTGGATAGTGCTTGCCTATACTGGTAAAGGTGGATATTCTTTATTCACTACTAATTCAAATACTAACCTCTTCTAGAAACACCCTCACAGACACACCCAGAAATAATGTTTTACCAGCTATCTAGGCCTCCCTTAGCCCAGTCAAGTTGATACATAAAATTAATCATCATAACACTTAGTTGTTCTATTATAGTTTTCTCTTATAAATTCTTCCCTTATCAATTTAAATTGCATTAAGTGGCATTGTTAGGCATGCAAGAACTGCATATTATATTCTGTGGTTATTAAGAGTTTTGAAAGAAAAGGAGTTAGGATGGCTTAGTTGCCTAGCCTGTAGTTCTCCAATTTAGCATGTGTGTGTGTGTGTGTGTGTGTGTGTGTGTGTGTGCATGTGTGTGTGTGTGATTTGTGTGTATGTGTGGGGAGAGAGAGAGAGACAGTTCATAAGCACCAGTAAACACAGTAAGCAGCTTGAATGGCATTCCCTAAGTTTTAGAAAGATAATCCATTTTCTTTTCCTGGGTTTTGGAATAGCTATTAGATTCCTTTTCTAACACCCAAAATAGGGTATTTGAGAGAAAGTTTGTTTGATTGGAATATAACGGGCAAAGATGGTACCACCTACCTAAATTTTATTTGTTCCTGGTTGATAGTTTGTGTGTTACCAAATACTACCAGGAAAATAATTGTTTCTTCTTGTACAAAAATGTATAGAGGGAGATTGTTTTAGTGACTAAATAATTGCAGTGAACCACCTACCTTGTTAGAGTAAAGCAGGGCCTGTGGCAGTAAACATGACTAATATAATTACTTAGGTACTTAGGTACCTGTATACTCACCTTATATGCATAAAGAGACTGGCACTATTTCTGTTTTTTGAAGCTTCTCACTGTCAGGAATAAAATGGTCTGTCTTGTGAGAGTCAATGAAACTGGTCCTAGGGTTATCATCAATGCAATGGCAGCTCTGTATCACACCAAGAGCTAGGAACAAATGTGTAAGGCAGGGTCCAATGTTGCTTACTTTGGTCAGGACTGAATTTTTTTCTGAGTTATCATTTATGAGTTCAAATAACTAAATGGATTGTGGTGGCATTAGATCTGAACATGTACTAAATGATATTCAGGTGGCTAGCTGTTTACCACCAGTGGGATTCCTTTTTCTCTGATGCACATTGTTATCCATTTTGGAACACTACAAGATCCACTCACTCTTTTAGTAGTCTTTTACCACTATTGCTTCATTCTACATTGACATTTTGAGTAAAACCAATATTAATAAGGACTTAATGAGTTAGTGCCTGCATTTAATTCAATTTTGTCCTATGATCTATGTTATGAGAAAGAATCAAATCACAATAAAATAAGTCAATATGGGGATTTCATAAGTTTTGCTTGTTTCTTGTATAGCCCTCTTGTCCTAGACAGATCCAATTCGAGTTTCTGTACTTTTTGTATCTGAAAAGGAAAATCCTATGAGCAGACTACATAATTGTCTACCTAATACAACCTACTACCAGTCATTTCACCATTATATTTTATCCCTTTAGCCCTTCTCTGTCATGAATTGCCTCTAAAAAACACAAATAAAACTGAAAGGAGATATGCTTTAAACTGGTTATTTTCTAACATCCTAGTAACTAAGTATCAACTGAGTTGACATCCAGGTGACAACTGAAGCCAGCTAGGAGATAGGCAACTGGGTAGGGAGGAGAGTATGCCAAGAAGGAGGAGTAGATGCTGTTGGGGGTCATAGGTGTAGGAAAATAACCACGGAAAAATTGACTTCCTTCACAATTTTGTTGACAGTCAGGTCCTCTTTATATTAGCAAGGGTTAGTGTTAACAAGGATGAGCCTAAGGCAACAGAACAACCCCAAAGTCACAAGAGACAGTATAATTCAAAATGAAGCTAAACTAATATTGCCACTATGTTGGGGGATGGGTATAATCTCTAAGGTATTTTCTCTTCTCTTCCATCTCTATTTCATGCATCAAATAAGTTTTCAAATATTAGTTGCTTGATATTCTTATACAGAAGATACTTTAAAAGACCTTCAAAAAGCATACCCAATAAGCATTTTTATGTTCACTTTGAAACTCCAAAATAAATGGGTCCTAGGGAAAAAAATTATATAATACAAAGAAATTACCTATCACCCTACAGTTTAGAACATTTTCTCTATCCATTTTTTTTATGTGAGAAAGAACAAATATGTCACTATCCCCCACTTTTCAGATGATAATACTGAGCACATAATTGTTTTTTTCTTTTTGGCCACACCATGTGGCATGTGAGATCTTAGTTCCCCAACCAGGGATTGAACCCATGCCCCCTGCACCCTGCAGTGGAAGCATGCAGTCTTAACCATTGAACCACCAGGGAAGTCCTAAAGTTTTAAAAATTTGTTCAAGTTCACTCAGTTGATAAGCAATGGAACCAGAGCTCAAACTCCAAATCTGACTCTAAACTCATACTCTTTCACCATACTTTGATTTTTCTGTTAGTGGTAAGAGTTGATATGAAGAAGAAACTTTAATTTTTGACTAATATCAGCTTTACTGGCTTGGATTAGAGAAATATGCAGTTATCAGAGTGAAAGGATCACTATGAAACCTGCTTTGGGGCCTTCATTAGCTCACTTGAACATGTTCTGTTTTGAAAAAACAGGTGGGAGCTAAACAATGATCTTTTTTTTTCTTTTTTTTTTTTTGCAGTATGTGGGCCTCTCACTGTTGTGGCCTCTCCTGTTGCAGAGCGCAGGCTCCGGACGTGCAGGCTCAGTGGCCATGGCTCACGGGCCTAGCCACTCTGCGGCATGTGGGATCTTCCCAGACCAGGGCACGAACCCGTGTCCCCTGCACTGGCAGGCGGACTCTCAACCACTGCGCCACCAGGGAAGCCCTAAACAATGATCTTTGAGACTAAAGACCGAGTGGGGAGTATTGTCAGAAAACTGCATTCGCATTAATTATTGCCTTATCTTTAACCTTATCACAAAGGCTAAGTTTAACTAGGTCCCTGCCCTTGATTTCCATTGTCATCTTGTGAAAACATGGCCTGTTCTATAAGAAATCAACCCTCTTAAATGTACACTTAATTATGAAAGTCAAGCACACCTCATTTACTGACAGCTACTGATGTTTAATGAAGTCAGGTGATTGTAGTTCAAATAAACAAATAATTACGGTTGACAGCAAAAGTGTAAACAAGGTTCTAATTAAATTAATGAATATGCTAAATGTTGTGGTTGTCCCCTAGGACAAAACAACCTGTATTTAGTTATCAGGATTCCCACACAAAGGGAAAAAAATGAATGTTCATGGTAAAAAAAGTCAAAGTCCATAGGCTGGTGAGCAGGTAAAAGAGTAAGAATAAATGGAATTTTGCCAGTTTGTAGACTCTTTCTACATGTAGAGAGATGATTATATTCTCTTTTAACCTTTCATTTCAACTCTTCAAAACAGTGAGAGTGGAAGGCATCCTTGCAAGCTCACAGTACACTTGAGAATTTGGTGTTGGGAACAGAGGTTATTATACCTATTTTCATATTCTAGTAAAACTACTGAGTTTTAAAGAAAACAAAAGTTTTCTGGGCACATAGATAAAAAAGGACATGCGGGGCTTCCCTGGTGGTGCAGTGGTTGAGAGTCTGCCTGCTGATGCAGGGGACACAGGTTCATGTCCTGGTCCAGGAGTATCCCACATGCCACAGAGCGGCTGGGCCCGTGAGCCTTGGCCACTGAGCCTGCACGTCCAGAGCCTGTGCTCCACAACGGGAAAGGCCACAGAAGTGAGAGGCCCATGTACCACAGAAAAAAAAAGGACATGCAATTTATAACAGTAGGAAAATTAGATTACCATCAGATTTTTTTTGCAATGCTTTAAACCACAAGTAAATGGGATGACATAAGTAAGGTACTCAAGAAAAGAAAATGCAAGCCAAGATTCTGCATGTAGAAGAGCTGATTTTAGAGTTATGCATTCACAAACATAGAAAAAGCAATCCAAATATTCATATGGAACTACAAGACACCCCAAATAGCCAAAGCAATCTTAAGAAAGAACAAAGCTGGAAGTATCACACTTCCTGTTTTCAAAGTATTACAAATTAAAAGATTTTTTGTTCTAGCTCTGTGAAAAATGCCATTGGTAATTTGATAAGGATTGCACTGAATCTGTAGATTGCCTTGGGTAGTATTGTCATTTTAACAATATTGAATCTTCAAATCCAAGAACACAGTATATCTTTCCATCTGTTTGTGTTGTCTTCAGTTTCTTTCATCAGTGTCTTATAGTTTCAGAATACAGATCTTTTTCTTCCTTAGGTAGGTTTATTCCTAAATATTTTATTATTTTTCATGAGATGGAAATGGAATTGTATCCTTAATTTCTCTTTCTGAAATTTTGTTGTTAGTGTATAGAAATGCAACAGATTTCTGTATATTAATTTTGTACCCAGCAACTTTACTGAATTCATTGATGAGCTCTAGTAGTTTTCTGGTAGTATCTTTAGTATCTTCTATGTATAGGATTTTCATGTCATCTGTAAACAGTTATACTCTTACTTCTTTTTTTACAAGTTGTGTTCTTTTTTTTTTTCTTTTTCTTGTATGATTGTTGTGGCTAGTATTTCCAAAACTATGTTGAATAAAAACGGTGAGAGTGGGCATTCCTGTCTTGTTCCTCATCTTAGAGGATTTGTCTCCAGCTTTTCACTGTTGAGTGTGATGTTACCTGTGAATTTGTCATTCATAGTCTTTATTATGTAGAGGTATGTTCCCTCTATGCCCATTTTCTGAAGAATTTTTATTATAAATAGATGTTGAATTTTATCAAAAGCTTTTTCTGCATCTATTGAGATGATCATATGGTTTATATTTGTATGGAAACACAAAAGATCCTGAATAGCCAAAACAATCTTGAGAAAGAAGAATGGAGCCAGAGGAATCATGCTTTTTGACTTCAGTCTATACTACAAAGCTACAGTAATCAAAACAGTATGGTACTGGCACAAAAACAGAATTATAGGTCAATAGAACAGGATAGAAAGCCCAGAAATAAAGCCATCCACTTACAATCAATTAATCTACAACAAAGGAGGCAAGACTATACGATGGAAAAAAGACAGTCTCTTCAAAAAGTGGTGCTGGGAAAACTGGACAGCTACATGTAAAATAATGAAATTAGAACATTTTCTAACACCATATACAAAAATAAACTCAAAATGGATTAAAGGCCTAGATGTAAGACTGGATACTATAAAACTCCTAGAGGAAAACCTAGGCAGAACAATATTTGACAAAAATCATAGCAATATTTTATTTGATCTGTCTCATAGAGTAATGGAAATAAAAACAAAAGAAACAAGTGAAACCTAATTAAACTTAAAAGTATTTTTTCACAGAAAATGAAACCATAAAGAAAATGAAAGACAACCTATGGACTGGGAGAAAATATTTGCAAATTAAGCTACCAACAAGGGATTAATTTCCAAAATATATGAACAGCTCATACAGCTTAGTATTAAAAAAAACAAACAACCAATCCAAAAATGGGCAGATGACCTAAACAGATATTTCTCCAAAGAAGACATGCAGAAGGCCAAGAGGTACATGAAAAGATGCTCAATACCACTGATTATTAGAGAAATGCAAATCAAAACTACAATGAGGTATCACCTCACATCACTCAGAATGGCCATTAAAATGTCTACAAGTTATAAATGCTGCAGAGGGTGTGGAGAAAAAGGACTCTTTGTACAGTGTTGGTGGAAATGTGAATTAGTGCAGCCACAATGGAGAACAGTATGGAGGTTCCTGAAAAATCTAAAAATAGAGTTACCATATGATCCAGCAATCCCATTCCTGGGCATATACCTGGAAAAGATAAAAACTCTAATTCAAAAAGACACATGCACCACAATGTTCATGGCAGCACTATTTGCAATAGCCAAGACATGGAAGCAACCTAAATGTCCATCAACAGAGGAATAGATAAAGAAGATGTGGTATATATCTATATCTATATCTATATAGATATATAGATAGTGGGATATTATTCAGCCATAAAAAGAATAATTAATGCCATTTGAAGTAACATGGATGGACCTAGAAATTATCATATTAAGTGAAGCAAGTCAGACAAAGACAAACATCATATGATATCACTTATATGTGGAATGTAAAAAATGATATAAATGAACTAATTTACAAAACAGAAATAAGTTCACAGACATAGAAAACAAACTTATGGTTACTGAAAGGGATAGTGGGGATGGTGAAGAGAGATAAACTAGGAGTTTGGGATTAACATATACACTGTACTATATATAAAATAGATAAGCAACAAGGAATACTGTATAACACAGGCAACTATGTTCAATATCTTATAATAACCTATAATGGAAAAAAATCTGAAAAAATATATATACATAGAAAACTGAATCACTTTTCTGTACACCTGAAACTAAGACAATGTTATAAAGTAGCTATACTTCATTTAAAAATGGTTACAATTTTAAAAAGCTATATTACAAAGCTATAGTAATTAAAAGAGTATGCTACTCACATAAGAACAGACACATAGACCAATGGAACAAATTCAAGAGGCCAGAAATAAACATATGTATATAGGGTCAACTAATATTTGAAGGAGGAGCCAAGAATACTCAAAGTGGAGAGAATAGATTCTTCAATAAATGGTGTGGGGAAAACTGGATAAGCACATGCAAAGTAATGAAGTTGGACTCCTATCTTATACTCGCAAAAAATAACTCAAATGGATTAAAGACCTAAATGTAATAATTGAAACCATAATACTCATAGAAGAAACATGGGGCGAAAGTTCCATGATATTCATCTTGGCAATGACTTTTTCAGATATGACATCAAAAGCACAAGCAACAAAAGCACAAATCAACAAATTATTTATTTATTTTTATTTGTTTATTTACTTTTTGTGGTACGCAGGCCTCTCACTGTTGTGGCCTTTCCCATTGCGGAGCACAGGCTCTGGACGCACAGGCTCAGTGGCCATGGCTTACAGTCCTAGCCACTCCACGGCATGTGGGATCTTCCTGGACTGGGGCACGAACCCATGTCCCCTGCATCGGCAGGCAGACTCTCAACCACTGTGCCACAAGGGAAGCCCAGCAAATTATTTTTGATGAAACTAAGCTACATCAAAATAAAAAGCTAATGCACAGCAAAGGAAATAAGTAACAAAATGAGAAGGCAACATACAGAATGAGAGAACATACTTGCCAATCATATATCTGATAAAGTGCTAATATCCAAAATGTAAGGAATTCATATAATGCAATAATAAATCAGATTTTTAAAAAAGGAAGGGGAATTTAAAAAACTGTTTTCCAAAGTGGACATTCAAATGCCCAACAGGTACATGAAAATTTACTTAACATCACTAATCATCAGGGAAATGCAAACCAAAACCACAATGAAATACCACTTCACACCTGCTAGAATGACTATTAACAAAAAGACAAAAGATAACAAATTCTGGTGAGGATATGGGGAAAAGGGAACTGTGGTGCACTGGTGTTGGGAATATAAATTGGTATAACCACTATAGAAAACAGTATAGAAGTTCCTCAAAATATTAAAAATAGAGCTACTATATGATCCAGCAATCCCACATCTGGGTATATATTCAAAGGAGATGAAATCACTATCTCAATAGGATATCTGCATTCCATATTCACTGCAGCATTATTCACAATAGTGAAGACATGGAAACAACCTAAGTGTCCATTGTATGGATGAATGGATAAAGAAAATCTGGCACATATACACAATGGAATATTATTCACCCATGAAAAGAAGGAAAGCCTGCCATTTGCAACAATATGGATGAATCTTGAAGGCATTATGCTAATTGAAAAAAGTCAAAAAGAGAAAGACAAAACCATATGATCTTGCTCACATGTTGAATCTAAAAAGTCTGAGTTTTACTTCTTTTCCAACTTAGATTCCTTTATTTCTTTCTCTTCTCTGATTGCTGTGGCTAGAGCTTCCAAAACTATGCTGAATGACAGTGGCGAGAGTGGGCACACATGTCTTGTTCCTGACCTTAGAGGAAATGCTTTCAGTTTTTCACCATTAAGAATAATGTTTGCTGTGGGTTTGTCATATATGGCTTTATTATGTTGAGGTAGGTTTCCTCTATGCCCACTTTCTGGAGAGATTTTATCATAAAAGGGTGTTGAATTTTGTCAAAAGCACTGTTTGCAGATGACATGATACTATACATATAAAATCCTAAAGATGCCACCAGAAAACTACGAGAGCTCATCAATGAATTTAGTAAAGTTGCAGGATACAAAATTAATACACAGAAATCTCTTGCATTCCCATACAACACAAATGAAAGATCAGGAATAAAAATTAAGGAAACAATCCCATTTACCATTACAACAAAAGTAATAAAATACCTTGTAATAAATCTACCTAAGGAGGCAAAAGACCTGTATGCAGAAAACTATAAGACACTGATTAAAGAAAGCAAAGATGACACAAACAGATGGAGAGATATATCATGTTCTTGGATTGGAAGAATCAACATTGTGAAAATGACTATACTACCCAAAACAATCTACAGATTCAATGCAATCCCTATAAAATTACCAACGGCATTTTTCACAGAACTAGAACAACAAAAAATTATAATTTGTATGGAAACACAAAAGACCCAGAACAGTGAAAACAATCTTGAGGAAGAAAAACAGAGCTGGAGGAATCAGGTTCCCTGACTTCAGACTATACTACAAAGTTACAGTAATCAAGACAATATGGTACTGGCACAAAAACAGAAATATAGATCAATGGAACAGTATAGAAAGCCCAGAGATAAACTTACGCACCTACGGTCAACTTATATTCAACAAAGGAGGCAAGAATATACAATGGAGGAAAGACAGCCTCTTCAATAAGTGGTGCTGAGAAAACTGGACAGCTACATGTAAAAGAATGAAATTAGAGCACTTCCTAACACAATACACAAAAATAAACTCAAAACAGATTAAAGACCAAAACGTTAAGGCCAGACACTATAAATCTCTTAGAAGAAAACATAGGCAGAACACTCTGATATAATTCACAGCAAGATCCTTTCTGACTCACGTCCTAGAGTAATGAAAATAAAAACAAAAATAAACAAATGGGACCTAATGAAACTTCAAAGTTTTTGCACAGCAAAGGAAACCATAAACGAGATGAAAAGACAACCCACAGAATGGGAGAAAATATTTGCAAATGAACTAACTGACAAAGGATTAATCTCCAAAATATACAAGCAGCTCATACAGCTCAACATCAGAAAAACAAACAACCCAATCCCAAAATGGGCAGAAGACCTAAATAGACATTTCTCCAAGAAGACATACAAATAGCCAACAAACACATGAAAAGATGCTCAACATCACTAATTATTAGAGAAATGCAAATCAAAGCCACAATGAGGTATCACCTCACACAGGTCAGAATGTCCATCATCAAAAAATCTACAAACAATAAATGCTGGAGAGGGTGTGGAGAAAAGGGAACCCTCTTGCCCTGTTGGTGGGAATGTAAATTGGTTCAGCCACTATGGAGAACAGTATGGACATTCCTTAAAAAACTAAAAATAGAACTACCATATGACCCAGCAATCCCACTACTGGGCATATACACTGAGAAAACCATAATTTGAAAAGGGTCATGTACTACAATTTTCATTGCAGCACTATTTACAATAGCCAGGACATGGAAGCAACCTACATGTCCATCGCCAGGTGAATGGATAGGGAAGATGTGGTACTTATATACAATGGAATATTACTCAGCTATAAAAAGGAATGAAATTGGATCATTTGTAGTGATGTGTATGAACCTAGAGTCTGTCATACACAGTGAAGTAAGTCAGAAAGAGAAAAGCAAATACAGTATATTAATGTATATATATGGAATCCAGAAAAATGGTATTGATGAACCTATTTGCAGGGCCAGAAAAGAGACACAGACATAGAGAACAGACTTGTGGACACAGAGGGGTAAGGGGAAAGAGGGACGAATTGAGAGAGTAGCATTGACATATATACACTACCATGTATAGAATAGATAGCTAGTGGGAAGATGCTGTATAGCACAGGGAGCTCAGTTTGGTGCTCTGTGATTACCTAGAGAGGTGGGTTAGGTGGGGGGAATGGAAGTGAGGCTCAAGATGGAGGAGATATGTGGATATATGTATACATATAGCTGATTCATTTTGTTCTACAGTAGAGATTAACACAACATTGTAAAGCAATTATACTCCAATAAAAAACATAAATTAAAAGGCCAAGTAATAGAAGTAGAGAGTAGAATGGTTGTAGCCAGGACTGACGGTTGGGGGACATGTGGAGATGTTGGTCACAGAATACAAATTTTCAGTTATAAGATGAATAATTTATTGGATGTAAGCATTGGGACTATAGTTAACAATACTGTATTGTACACTTGAAAGTTGCTATGAGGGTAGTGCTTTAATGTTCTCACCATAACAACAAAAAAAGGTAATTATGTGAGGTGAAGGATGTGGTTGCTAACCTTATGTGGTAAACATTTTGTAACATATATGTATATCAAATCATCACATTGTACACCTTAAATTTACACAGTTATATATAAATTATATCTCAATAAAGCTTGAAAAAAAGTGTAAAGGGCAAAAAAATGCTGTTAACCTGCAAGAACTCAATGAATATCTTTCCTCAGACCATTCCTGGGATATCTAAAGAATAAGACTTACCCAACTAAAATGATTAAAGGGACAGCAACATGAGGACTGGTGGTGAGTTATAAATATATACTAATAATCTATGGAACTGAGAGTAAATGAAATTATAACAGAAAAACTATGTATCAAAATGGCTATATGCTATATCATAATAGAGATAGCACAATTTTTTAAAAAATGAATGAGTCATAGGAAGAAAGCATATATAAATTTTTTTTTCACTAACAATCTTGGGGTGATAGTTTTAGTATTGCTATTCTGAGACTTTTATATGTTACTGGATCAAGCAAATGAGCATTTATGTGATAAATGATTTCTATCATTCTCTGTATTTAAGAAACAATGTTCTTCCTATAGCAAGGAGATACAGCTGTAGTATAGTAAAAGATAAGTAAAAACCCCATACTCCTGCATTTGAATTGCAAGTATTGATATAAACTCATGAATAATTATATTTATTGATAGGAAATTATATATATACATATATGATATTTAAGTTATATGTAAAATTATAATTATATGATATGTATGAGTTTAATGTACTCATACTCATATAATTTTGTTACATTTTATATATTTTAAATATATAATTTATATATAATATACATACTCTCTATATAAACATATATAATATGCATGATTATAATTTTACATGTAATTTATATACTTTGTATATATAATTTTCTATTTCTGTCTATTGAAATGACTAGAAACAATAGCTAACTCTTTAGCACTGGTACTGAAATATCATTCTCCACTAAAATAAAACAACCTGTTTTCTAGAAATGGCTGATTCCATTTCCCCACAGAGAAAAGGTCTGGGGTTGAAGAGACACATGATAAGCTTATAATGTATGATTATAACAGATAGCAAGGAATCAATTAAAAGAAACTACTTGGTCTTGTCAAATTGGACTCAGGAGCAAATTTAAGGGCTCTCACTGGACAGATACGGGACAAGTTGAGCTTCGGTAGGAATAATAATTAAAATGATATAAAACTCATCAAATATATTTAAATTCTTGATTTCATAATGATATTAATACAAAATAAACAGTAACCTAAATAAAATAATAGTTAAACAATTCATTTTCTGGTAAATAAAGGAAAAGACTCAAGGATTTATCCTGCCCTTCTTATATAAATTTTACCACTGAGTAACTAATTGGTGAATGTGGAGAGGTGTCTCTTTATTTAAATAATCCAACTAATAATTAAAACAGAAATGATACAATTAGAATATCATCATATTCCAAATGCAATAAATTAATAAATGTAAGTATCGAGTATTAAGAGCTCCTAATGTCAAAAGACAGATAGCCAGACCTTATGTCTCTCCTGAGGAAAGAATATAACACCACCATATTTTGCCAGAAGAATCAAACTTGTGTTTATCAAACTTTGGATCTAGTTGCCACCTTCAGGAAATAACAAGGAGAGAGGACTCTATTAAATAGTACCATGAAAGTGCCTTCAGCAAAATCCAGACTATGGGAAACTATAGGTCAAATGGCCTAAGTTTGTGACAAATAAATTGTAAGAGAAAATTTTTAAAAATGAAGGAGGAATTTTAGATTAAAAGAGACCTAGGGGACATACAAATTTTTAAAAAAGGAATAAAGTATGACATATAGGTATGCACATTTGTGTGATAAAAATACAAAGAAGTGTGAGGAATTGTTTTACTTTTGTAGTTAGTTGGGGTGGAGGAAGATTGTGATTAGGATGAGACACACGAAGGGGATTCTGACTGATAAAATTTTATTTCTTGACCTAGATTGTGGTTACAAAGATGTTTGCCTCCTAATATTTCACTGAGCTACATTTGTGTGTATATGTGTCTGTGTGTTTTGTATCTCTGTTTTATTTTAAAGTGAAAAAGTTACTTCAAAAATTATTGTATTCTATGTGAATACAAGCTAAAAATATGATCAAATTGAGATATTTGGAAATAAATTTGATGTAGCAATCAATCTCAAACCAAAAGTGAAGTGGCAAACTCTAGGGCCAAAGGAGGAGTTTTTGATGGGTCAGAGCACATGACTGAGTTCCCAGGAAGAAGAATCTGAGACAGAGATTAGAATGCAGGAGAGTGCTCTTGGTATCTCCACATGAGAAAAATGGAAGAAAGTAAAATTGGGAAGGAGAAGCTGGGCTGTGATGTAATCTCAGGGAAGTCCTCAGCTGATCCACAGTTATTTTAAAATTAGAGATAACTCTTCAAAATTGTGTCACATTGGACAAAAGGGCCAGACTTTTATTTTCCTCCCCATTCTGGGCAGTGGCGGGGGTAGAGATTGGCCACCTCCAAGGCAATTCGGAGGAGAGCTGAAAGCTGAGAAATATCTGCTGTCAGCACTCTCAGAAGCTAGAGGAATAGGTTCTTCAATTACAAAAGAGATCTGGGTGGTACAGCACTGTATCCTCTACAGTGATTACTTCCTGCCTTTATATGTTTCCTTTTCTGTTTCCTTCTATATGTACCTATTTCTAAACTGTTCTCTTCATATTACAAACACAGGGTTATAAATCTCAGTATCCTTGTGATCTGGGGAAATCTTTCTCCCATTTTACAGATAGGAGAAAAAAAAATTCAGGAAGGTTAACATTTATAGTAACACTGCACTGTAGGCTAACTTTGGACCAAGTATGTTGCCTATATTATTTCATTTGATTATCTCAATAGCCTTATGAATTAAGCACAGTTGGTTTTCTCATTTTACACATAAGGAAGATGAAGATCATAGAAGTTAAATGATTTGCCCAGCTAGTCAGTGGTTGAGCCAGGATTATAATCAAATATGTATGAATCCAGCTCCCTACTCTCAATCAATATACTATACACTTCTGCAGAAGTTGTGTAGATTCACAGAGTGAGTATAGGGATGATCCAGGAATTTAATTCTGATTTCCCATCTCCAGGTGTTCAATTCCTTTTCCATAATTTCTCCAGTGCCCTGTTCCCTCAGAAAGGGCTTTTTCTAAGAGTTAATGGTTACCCTTCTTAGTTAGCAAATAAGGGTCTTCAATCATTTAATCCAAAGAAGTCACAAAGACAAACATTTTATTCAAAACTTTTGGGCTAATGGGCAAAAGCGTTTTAAGGGCATTGAGTCCTTTTGAACTCCTCACATACCACCAAGCACACTATACCAATTCCTACGTTGAGGTCACCCTACTGGCCATAGAATAATTAAAGGGATAGAGGGAATAATCAGTAAGAACAAACTAAAAAAGAGAAAAACTCTTCAGTATGGATGCAATGAAAATTAAAGATGAATTTTTCTAAGGTAAGTAAAAGTTTAGATTGTGTAGGAAAAAACGAGAACAGACATCTCATGTCTTAGAGCATTAGAAATTTTTAAAAAGTGACTTTTTGAAGATTTACAGAGGTCAATTTAGGGCAAATAGAAAGGAAACATTATTTGAAACTGCAGGTAGCTAACCATCAAATTTCATTACACCTTAAAAAGTAATATAAGCTGCCATAAATTAGTTCAAGATGTTTCCAGTCAAATTATGGATGAGAAATTCAAAATAAGAGGAGTGAGAGATGGCCCTGTCTGAGCATGAACTTGTGGAGGAAAATTCTACCCTTCCAATGCTGTCCTTTGATACAACTGTCTGAAATGCAGTTCTGTGCTATGGGGACTGTAGCACTGATTCATGCTACATGCTGGCTTCCTTTATTGTCCCTGAAAATACAAACTCCTTGTGCTTCAGGGCAGTTACATGTGCTTGGAATGCTCCTCCCTTCATTTTTTGTGAAGCTGGCTCCTTTTCATTATTCACATCGAAGTTTACAAGTTACCTACTACTCCTTCTCAAAGTCCTGCTATTCTTTAGCTTATTATGCTCTTTTGTTTCCTTCAGAGCACTTATCACAATCTGTTATCATCTTGTGTATTTATCTGTTTACTTGTTTATTATGTTTCCTCAACTAGAAATTAAGCCTTATGAGGACAGGGCACTTAGAAGTTTTGTTCACAATGATAGGTCCTGCATCTCACCCAGTGCCTGTCATAACATATATATTTATGGAATGAATGAATGAGTCAATAAATGATTCAAGACTCTCATTTTAGGTAAAGCAAAAATTCTCCTTAAAGTGTCATCACTTGTGATTTTGTTCTTATTTTTATTTTTTTATCTGTTAACTTTCTAAGAAATCATTTCATGGACTAACACACATATACACACACACAGACAAAGAAAGAAATCTTGCCTCTTCTATTCCTTATGGAGAACCTTGATGGGAGTGGGCAAATATGCATTCATTAAGTTTGCATATCTGGCCTTGAGTGCTTTGTTCATAAGTTTTCCTGGAACATTTATTCAAATCAGCTTGACATTATCAACATCCATAGCCCATCTGGATGCCTAAAGACCTAGTACCCAGTGTGCTGCTGAAGAACAGGCTGTACTTCATGGCAGCCTCTTTAAAGTGCAATACCTGGAATGCCTAGGAAATCTGCTTCCCCTGAACAATCCTCCCTGAATTTGAGTAGACATCCCATTACTGTGGTTGCCAGAAAGCATGCATGATCTGGTGGCAGAGAGAACTTCATAAAGAAATAGTCCCTTCAGTTTACAGCAAATAACTAACTAAGAAACTAAATAAATAAGTAAACTAGATAGATAAAGTAAAATAAAAATGATTTTAGTACTTTGGAATCAAGTCCAGAAATCTAAATATATGTGACTTATGGAATCTGGAGATTTAAATTGTTCAAAGTGAATTCCAACCTGCTGTTTTACTTAGGATGGAACAGCTCTGATTATTTATAAAGAGCAACATTGCACTTCCTCCTGGATACTGCTTACTATAGACAACTCACAGAGATTTTTAACTCACCAGCAGTGTCATCTCGGGGCTAGTATTGATTTAGACATGAATATTGAGGAAGAAATAAGCCTCAAAGGGATCACCTTGTATAATTTCTTCAGTAACGAGAGGCTAGACATGCTCCTGTGGGTTCCTTTGTTCTGTAGACTCTGCAGTCCCACGATGCATTTGGAGGTATCTCAGTTCCTTAATGAACTGCAGCCAGTGTGTCGCACTGAGCACAGGGCCAGTCAGGATATTTTAGGCTCTGCTGCTGGCATGTTAGCAACTGATTATATGAAAATGGATCATTGAGAATCAGCTGGAAAAAATGCAACTCATTAGCAATCTCCTTTGGTAAAGAAATGATAGCACCAATCTGCTGAAGTCCAACCACTTCAGAAAAGACATTAGAAAATGTCTGATGATAAGAATGGAATACAGGAGATTAGGATACAGAAAAGGGAGGAATCGGATATAGAAAATGGAATTGATTTCTATAAGACTTTGTTTAATTATTTCCCTTTTTTCCACTTTGCATCACTAAGGGGCTATGAATTTTTCATTTCAAATACTTTAGTCACTGAACCCAAATTCTTAAGTATATTAAAAACTAGGATAACACTTTTCTTAAATTCAAGAGTCAGTTCATTGTTAATCGGTCATCTTTTAGAGAAAGTGATGGAAAATGTAGGCAACTATCTTCTAAAGATGAGAATTACAGGGACACCGTCCAGTACTGGACCAAATAGGTGAGGATGAGTGAAAAATGTCTGCCATTGCTTTTCTTTTGTTGATACTCAGCTCTGCTGCCCCTTTCAGAGAATCACTTGAAGCTTTCACAGAAAAGTAGGAGGCAAGCAAGACCTGGGAGAGTGATGAAATAAATCCAGTAAGCATCAGGGTATCAAGAGTCCACTGTTAAAAATAACTTTTTTTATTAAACCCCAGTTTATTCATCTTTCAATTGAAATTTAAGGGTGGAAAAATATTTCACTTACTTTTTCCCTCAAATAAATCATATACTATAGAGCATGAAGGAAAAAGTAATCAAGATGTCATGTAGTAAATACGTGTGTAATTGATAAGACTGGTGAGAAGGTTTTGTTCTCTCTGGTAAGAATTGTAGGTATAAAGACTTTGCTCCTGTGTGGTGCAGTGCTTGAATGTGGGCCTATTCCAGAATGTTACTAAGATGTCAAATGCCACTAGAGGCAACACTCTGGCACTGGAGACATAACTTTTCTAAATCACTCTCAAATGATTCCTTGGTGAATGTAAACCAAACAACACAACAGTCCCCTATGAGCATCAACCTCCATCCTTCTAAAAAGTTTCACACATCAAATATAAAACTAAATTTAGGAATTTGGTGAAACTGTTGTATATTTATCCCAGTGCCAGATAAAGCCCTGGGCCCAGAGAAAGGTTTTACGTCTAGATATTCATATACTTCGCACCCTATGAAGAGTCAATGTTGGTGTGAGGATAGAGAGCTCATACATGTGAAATGAAATAAATCAGGGTAACAAACATGATAGACATTCTTGTGCCCCCTATGAGATGATATCTTCAGGGGCTATTTCTGTACTTCCACCTCTGGCATATTAATGATGAGCTTAATTCTCTCTCTGTTCTCTCTCTTTCACCCTACAAACACACACATACACACATACACACACACACAAACACACACACAAGGGAGTATGTTTTTGCTAAAGATGAAGGCAGCTTCACCATTCTTTTTTTTTTTTTTTGGTTCCAGTAGGATAATTTTCTCTCCAAAGAACCTATCCACAACCACAAGTTTAGACCTTATATCTCTGCTGTTCAGAACATAAACTTGAAAAGAAAGAGAGTTGATGCTAAGGGAATGTTGCTGCACTTTCCAGAGAATTGGAATGCCTACTAAGTGATCAGTAGGAGGCAGTACTCTTCTTGTTCTATTACCATAAAGAGGGAGCTGAATTTTCTCACTTTGGTACACAGTTGAATAGCCTATTATCTAGACCATGGGGAATAGAATCATAAAGATTCTCTCTTCTCTAATGTTGAGGAACATAATGATGGTGGTGATGATGATGATGATGATGATGATGATGATGATGACAATGAAGCCATCAGAGACCAAAAGTGTTCAAACCAATACATACGCAGTATTATTATTTAAACCATGCAGATGGTAGGGCAGGAGGACATATAACCTAATTGTGACCTAATCTCTTCTTCTGTCTCTTTTTAAGATCTGCTTCCATTGGTTCTTAAACACCTAGTCTTGGGATTTAAGATAATGGTTCTTACTTTTCTGAATCTTTTCTAAATCTTTGTTACCTGTTTCAAATGTTACCTCTGGGCTTGTGTCCTAATTCACACCCATGCCATGACCTGTCATGCTCTTAGCCTCTTCCTCTGCCCATTTGTGCTCATCAGATGGATGATGCTAGATATACTTTCTTGCATTGATGCCAGACTCTGCCTGAAAAACTGTGTTCAATATGCAATAATGTCAACCTTATGCATGTGGTCAAAGGTTTCACTTGTATAATATTGATACAGAACAGTGTTTTTTCTCCCCACTGTAGTTGCATGAATGCCATTTCAGTGGCACTTCAGGTTCACAGGACACCTCCTTGGGAATTGTTATGTCTACATCCTTAGAGCCCAGAGCTCTACAATCGCCACTGTGAAAAAAGATATATTGTAACATTCTGAGCAAGTCAGTTAACTGTGTTCTTACTTTTCTGTTACCCCATCTATAAACCATGGGGTTTATACATGTCACCTCAGGAAGGTATTATGAGAGTTAATGAACCAGAGGTGGTAAGGGGGATTTAGGCTGTCGGATGAAAGGTGCTGCTTAAGTAAAGAGCATTTCAGTTTTATGTGGCCTGATTCTTCAGGGCCAAAGCAACATATCAGAAAGTCACAGTACTGCTATTAAAGGGCAGAGGGCACCATCAGTACATTCTCAATGTAAGGTGAAAACACTGTCTCCAGAAGGAGTGGTTTGGGGTTTTATAACTAACTGTTCAGTGGTGGCTCCTTTCTTTGCTGCAGCTGCCACATCCCCTGCATGATGAAATTAGTCTCATTTTGCCCAGTTTGTCCTTGGTTCCCTTGACACAACATGCATTCCCTCAAAATCCCTTCTGGATGAAATGAGCTATGGTACAGAAATATAAGGTGTACAAATACATCAGCTAAAATGGATGATAAGAGAACAAACCTGCAGGGGAAGCAGTGTCTCTGGCAGGCTTTTAGCTGTTCCTTTTGAGATACAAAAGCAAGAGGATATCTGCAGCTAAGACGCATTAAAGAGTTTTTGTTATCACAACAGTGAGAGGAGGTACAGCAAGCCAAATGGGGCAAACATAATATGCCACCTCCAAGTAGCATTTATGATATGTATCGCACGGAAGAGAAAAACACTCAGATTATGAGACCTTTCTAAAGGCCTCTCATTCTGCTTACATTACTTAACATTGTGACAATTATGCAGGGCCCATTCTATTTGATTTGGGGTTCACTTTTTGCTGAGCTGATTCCCCTCCTGAACACATTAACTCTCACCTGCTCTGACTTAAACCTCTTCTATCTCACACTGGCTGCTACCAATAATCCTCCCCCAAAGGCTCCTGCTGAAGCACTTAGAGTTCACTATTTTGGGAGACCTTTCTTTATTAACATTTAAAATTAGTATGTTTTTGTTTTTGTTTTTGCGGTACGCAGGCCTCTCACTGTTGTGGCCTCTCCCGTTGCGAGGCACAGGCTCTGGACGCACAGGCTCAGCATTCATGGCTCACGGGCCCATTTGCTCTGCGGTATGTGGGATCTTCCCAGACCGGGGCACGAAACTGTGTCCCCTGCATTGGCAGGCGGACTCTCAACCACTGCGCCACCAGGGAAGCCCTAACATTAGTATGTTTTAAATATATTTTTGCCTGCCATCATTGAAGAAAAATTCACATTTATAATGAGATTAGCTGTAAGGGATTTAGAATGCACCGCATTTTGTTTGTAATTTCTGTAGACACTTCTCACATTCCATAATAAAGCTGGTTTTCCTAACCAGGGGAAAATACCATAAATATTCACAAGTTTGGAGAAAAATACATACTTTTTCTGAATAATGAAAGAAAAACCAGCAGTCTGAAAACGGAAATCGGGGAATTGTGTTTCATACTTTTTTTCCCTCCTCTGGGCATGCTCCTTGCATTCTTTCCTTTACTTAGTCCTACCCTCCTTGTAAGAATAAGTAAAGCAGAAATAAGACTCCCTTTTGGTTTTCCCCCACTCAGAGATACCCTAAGATTACAAGATACTTTCTCCCTTATAGCCAGTTGCTGTAATTAGCCAGCTGTGTGAATAAGAACACCTGAATCCTTCTAGACCTGCATGTTTACTAAGTTTTACAAGCTGAAAAGCATGGACTCTTGGGGTATTAAGGGCTGTTTTAACATTAAAACACTTCTGCCTGATGCTGTGAATACAACTACAAAAGCACAAAAATCAGTTATTTTTCTTTCCTTTTCCATGGAGCTGCAATTTTTCCCAGAAGCCTTTGACACTCTCTAGTTTATGCCCCACTTCCTCCAATAGTGTATAGTCTCTTTCATATTCTTTTTTTTTTGAAATACTTTAATGCTCAGGATTCATTCACATTTTAATGAGAGGACAACACAGTTTTGCATGTTTTTGAAGATTAACAGTTTTTACTCCCTCCCAATGATACATCGTTAAACAACTTTGGTTACTGCTTACATTTGGTCTCTGCTGCAGAGGCCGGGGGATATCCACAGTTACGTCTCAGCTCTTCAGGTGCCTGTTCTGCTTTGAGGAATGATTTCTGGCCACTGTGATGTATATGGAATGGCAGAGGGAAACCTGTCTCTTTCATAGGGCTTGAGACTTAGGGAACCTGAAAAATAGCTGAATTTTCAAAGAGTCAAATATCAGGAAAAAAGATATTTCTTTCATTTTGCTTTGCACTAGTTAATTTGCAGAGGTGCCGATTTTCCTCTCCAGATTTATAAAGCTGAGAGACACATTTCTGAAAATGGCACAAAAGAATCAGAAAGGAGAAAACTGCCTAACTAAAAAGGAAGAGATGCATATAGATCTTAATTGGTAAATTCTAGAGGGTGTTTTTGTTTTGTTTTGTTTTGCTTCTTCCGTGGATATTAAAGTTTGGGTCTATAAAAGTACCCTGTGCTTTTAAAGTGCAGATCAAAGGCTTGACGGAGTTGCATTTTTGCTGCTTGTTGCCATACATGAAACATCAGCAAAGCACTGTTGCTTTGCGGGTGTGAGTTATTTGCTGCGTTTAACTCCAATTTGAGCATTGTGCCATTGGCTTGTATAATTTTTCTTTAAAAGTGAAACTGAAAGAAGTTATCTTTCTGGCAAATAACATATATGAAGTAAATGAGAGGTTTCATAGCATGCATCTAAATAGTACCCAAGTATACACTATAGTTCATGCAATGAAATCAGGGACTGATTTCCACTGGGGATTCTTATCACTGAACAAAGAGAGTGAAAAGTTCCGGGGTGTTTTAAATTTCTGAATTTAAGCTCTACAAGGATCTTAGACAGAGCTATAGAATATCCTTTCTGATCTGGAAGTAAGCATCTGATGAAAAAATGCAGTGATTGTAACATGCAGGAAGGTTTGCTTTTAAAGTTTGAAGGCATAGGCAGAACAATGAATTAGCTTTCAAATGAACCTGTTTCTGTGACACTACCATGAGTTCAAGGACATGTTCTAGTGTCCACTGACTGTGTCCAAGAAAGAGGGTATAAAAGCAAGCACTTAACTCCATAATGATAGTGGTCAAATTTGAAATCTGCAGAAGACATTTCTTATTCAGTTCAAACTCAGTTTTTCTTTCTCCCCTCTCCCCTGCTTCCTTTCACGCACTCGCTCTCATTTCCTTCATTCTTTCCCCTTCTTATTGTTATATGCACATATTTAAGATCACTCACTAGCTTCTCAACTCTATTCAGAGTGTTTTATTAGTCTGAGTTAGCAGATATAGGTGAGCAAAAGCTATTAAGTGGATAGATGGATATATAAGATGGATTGATCATTCTCACCCTTCTAATAAAACTCTCACATTTTTCTATTTTCTCTTTGTATCACAAAGGCTCTGTTAACTACAACCCCTGAGGTACACCAGCTTTATGCCTATCTATGAGGGTGATGATGAGAACAAATTGAGGGAACCAACATATTTTAGCTCTCAGTTTGCAGTTGAATGCTACCAGTAAGATCAGTCATGGAAATCTCCTAGCACAGTGCCTGGCACATGACAAGCATGCAATAAAAGTTAGTAGCTGTTTCTGTCATTGCTGTTGATTTTATGGGCATTATTTTTATTCACATTCACAAAACACTTTTTATTTTTAGAGGCTCTTAGAGAAAGAAAAAAATACTCAAAAATTTTTCTATTGAAGTATAGTTGATTCACAATGTTGTGTCAATTTCTGGTGTATAGCAAATTGATTCAGTTATATATATATATGTATACATATTCTTTTTCATATTCTCTTCCATTATAGGTTATTACAAGATATTGAGTATAGTTCCCTGTGCTATACAGTAGGTCTTTGTTGTTTATCTACTTTATATATAGTAGTTTGTATCTGCTAATCCCAAACTCCTTATTTATCTCTTCCCCTATTCTCGTTTGGTAAACGTAAGTTTGTTTCCTATGTCTGTGAGTCTGTTTCTGTTTTGTAGATAAGTTTATTTGTATCATTTTTTTAGATTCCAAATACAAGTGATATCATATGGTATTTGTCAAAAAACATACTTTTTATAGATATATCAGTATGCTACATAAAGTTACTCTCTCTTCTCACCCATTTGACATGCTCTCTTACAGTTCTTCATAAGTGTAATTCCTGAAAATCTCTGTGTGCAGCATGTTTTATCCTTCCCCATCCTACATTTGCTCTCTTGTCATCCTATTTTTTCACTACTGGCCTCATAATGTCAGAGGTGAGATGACAAGTCCAGATGATAAACAAATAAAGTATCTTAAGTCTTTACACTTAAAGCATGTGTTCTATTTCTTATCAAAATCTCATTGAGATGAGTGGAAACATGGCCAAATTCTTTGATGTACACCATATTTAAATTGAATATTAAATTTAACAATTAGTCTTTCTGATGGTAAAATACTATTCTTTTGATTTTCTATGAAAGAACTTCTTAATAGTTAGAATATCTTGACAAATATCATTCAGTGGAGCCAGAAAGTTAGGGTCCCGACCAAAAAATAAAACCACTCTGATGTTCACATTAATTCATATTAATAAATGCATTTATTATTTCATGCTGCTCTGTTTCCCACCACTGTTGTAAATGTGATAAGAAATCCATAATGGCTTCTACAGAATTATATCATCTACATATGAATCCAACAATTTTATTTTAGCTAAAACATCACCTGTATTTAGCCGAGGTATTTCTGAAATAGAGGGAATGTATCATGATTACAGTAATTCTGGACCTGCGCTAAGTAATCAGAGGGGATGTTATGGGAGACACTTCCATTGCTGTCTAACTATGAACATTGGTATCCTTTCTCTGAGTACTCCTCACAGAAAACAATTTTTTTCCAAGATTGATATTTTGGGCATGTTTTATACATCATGAAAAGTAAAGCATTAGGTCAACTACAGAAAATGGTCAATGGATTTGATTAGACTTAAAGTAGGAGGGCATCTGTCATGTACTCACTAGGCTTCACAGTAGTTATGGCTACTCAACAAATCTACTTATTAAATGTGGTCTGAGTTATACTAGGTGGCTACACACTCTAACCTTTAGAAAATCCAAGGCCTTCCACTTTTCCATAGGGCCTTTAGCCCTCCAAGAACAAAATTAAGCAACAACCAGGAGGTGTGACTTTCAGTGGATGGAATAAAGGATTTTAAATAGAACTTAGAATCAATCTCTTGGCTGTTGCTATTAAATTTCTTTGAATTGCACTCTTTCTTCTCTCTCATGAGAAGCTGATATAATAAGATGAGCCCATAAGAAAAGATGCTCTCCTTACTTCTTGCTGCTGACCTTAGAGCAAACCAAGGATGGGCCAAGAAAAAAGTAGAACAGGGGGCTAACTGGATTTACTTTTACACTGACTTCTACCAATGTTTATTATCTGCGAACTCTGTGCTAACAACTCTAGGCTCTGGAAGACAGCAGTAAACAAGAACAGTGTCCCTGCCTTTCTGAAGTTAAAAGTATACTTAGGGGGATAGACAAGTCAATAGTTTCTAATCTAGTCTAGAAATTATAAGAGAAAAAAAAAAGAGTTCCAACGCTCACATTTAGTCTTAAATTAGAGTTTGAAACCACATTTTCAGATAGTAATAAGTATTTATTTTCCTATATTTTTCCCCTAGTACTACATTGTTGTAAAGTGCAAGCTGGATATCTCCAGTAACCCTAGGCCAGTGGGAAGAAATTTGGAGATTTTGGATCTTGGCCTTTTTTTTTTTTTTCCTGAGTATTATGACTATCAGTGTGACTTCTGCACCTGCTGAGACTGGAAAGAAAAAATAGGCAACTCTCTTTCTTTTAATGAGGATGTATAGAAGATCAGTGATTGAACAGGAACACCTGATTTTTTATTGTACAAGGGGCTTCTCCTTGCCCAGTCTATGGCCTATATTATTCTCCCAAACAGGGTAATATAGAGAACAAATGTTTCAATATTTTGTAACCCTTTGAGACAACTTATTTTTATACAAGAAAAATAGGATTTTGTAGATGAGTTTTGTTGAGTTTTATTCTTTCTCTTCCATTTTCTTTTTCTTTTTTTGTTTGTTTACGTTTTTTCCTGAAAAGTATATTTTGGGAGCTAAAAAAAGATCAAACACACACTTCATTTTCTTAGAGCATCAATGTAATGTTCTATTGCCTTAATTCTCACTCTTTCTTTCTCTCTCTGGCTTTCTTTTTTGTTGTTGTTGTTGGTAGAGTTCTGTATTTTACTTTCTAATATTTATAAAGTTTGTGTTTTGTTATTCTTTTTTTGTTAATTTTTATTAGAGTATAGTTGCTTTGCAATGTTGTGTTAGTGTCTACTGTACAGCAAAGTGAATCAGCTATATGTATACATATATCCCTCCTTTCTTCTTTCTTTCTTTCTTTTTCTTTCTTTCTTTCTTTCTTTCTTTCTTTCTTTCTTTCTTTCTTTCTTTCTTTCTTTCTCTCTTTCTTTCTTTCTTTCTTAATTTCTTGCTTTCTTTCTTTCTTTTCTTTCTTTCTTCCTTTTCCCCTGCCTTCTTGCTTGTATTATTTAGTTTTATAATATTCCTGTGCATTTAGATATCAGAAGCACCCAGCTAAACATTCTCTTTTCTAGTGCATTCTCATAAACTTATTCATATACAATAGTTGTAACATTAGTACAGGCCCTTGACTCTTTGTAGTTGCAAATATGACGACTTAGGCAGTGTTCCCTTTACTCCCATGTCTACTATTTTTTATATTTTAAACAACTTTTTACTCCTTTAATTTTCCTAATATTATTCAGATCAGTTTTCTCATCAGACTAATAATATGACACTGTTTTCTGGGGAATTTTAGCATTAAAATTTCCATAAAAAGATCATCATTTTCTTCAGCTCAATCATTAGATAATGTACTGCATGACTTAATTTGGCTTTGTTCCTATTTAGCATGGTTTAACAACAGTGAGAACACGGTCCTCTTTCAGTTGGTAATATAAAGAGTAGAATTTTAATTTAGGTTTTAATAGATCCCCTTGTGTGTTCACTAATAGTTGTAACAAACAAATTAAATAAACAGCCAGGAAGGTGAAATAGTATTCTACATATTATAGTTTGAGAGATATTATTAGGTACCCTTATCTCCCCAGGTGCCTGAAGTTTCCAATGACCTTTTATTGACTTATGAGCCTACTCTGTGCCTGTACTAAACATTGGAGACAATTAAAAAAAAAACTTACAGTCTACTGAATCAGAGAGAGAGAGAGAGAGAGGTTAACATGTAATAATGATTCAACAGTATAAATACCATGCTCTAGAAGTAAGGAAGGTTTTTTCAGATAATAGGTGGATGGTAGAGAAGAGGAAGTTGGGGGGATTTTCATATGAAAATATTTGGGTAACTTGATCAATATATTTAGCTGATTTAACTGATATGTATGGAGTTCCTCATTCAACTCCACCCTGATACACTCTAACCTTTATTAAATTAGTGTTAAATATATTTAAAACTATTAAGTAAATATTTTCCATGTTAAAAGTCCTAATTTACTCTGTACCTACAGACACCTACAGTGTCATGACTATTCCAAGAGATTGGAATCAATAATCTTATATTAAATGAAGTCTTTAGAATTAAAAGGTATCATTGGAGTCCAGAGCTAGTAAAGACTCCAGTTCTATGGCTTCCTCAACTCATAACCCCATTTATGCTCTACTCTTATTTATGGGGAAATTTCCCTTAGGATCTAGCAGAGTTCCATCATGGGGGGTGGGGGGAATGTGAGATGATTATTTGCTGCTAAAACCAAATAGCCTTCCTCATTTAAAGGATGCATTTAGCATTTAATATCAGTAAAATATATTCTCTGCTAAATTTGAGCTCTATAAACCCAGATACCATGCATTATACTTCTTTTAACTCATCACTGATTTAGTCACAGTCTCTTATATATAGTAGACTTGTAAAAAATGCCTGTTGTTTTTTAATAGCCTGAAAAAAGATAGCAACCCAGGAAGTATGGTATAAGAGTGAATTAACTAAAAGATGTGCTCTAAGAGCACAAAGACAAAAGTAGATGCCAAGTTTGCCCTTTGAAAATATGAAGGAAACATTTTGACTATTCCAAGATTAGTGTTTAGGTTCATCATATTACGAAAAATATTATTTACACTCCATCCACTAGAGGGCAATCAATTCATTAGACACGGACACTTCCCCCCACCTTGACTGGGAACCTAGTAACTTTAAGGGTATCAGGTAGACATAAAGAGAAGACAGATATGTATGGAATTCATCTCAACAAAAATAGCACTGTAGACTCTTTTGAACTCCCTTTATGGATAGTGGACCTGGAAGAGCCAACTAAAAGCGAGCTAGACCTCTCTCTTTGGTGTTAAAGCTATGTCTCTTCCAGAGGCTGAAAATAGCTCACAAGTATATAAGCATTTCCTTGTGAGTAAAGAAGCATTTACCTGAGGTAAAAGAGATTTCACTCTAAATGAAGCAGCATTTGAGTTTGTCGCAGAGTTCACTATATTCGCTGCCTCTACCAGGATACAGTGGTAATACATATGCAGATACAAGCATTGTATATAATGCTTGTCAAGCCATCTTGGTGATTAGACTATTTCTCTTCTGATGACAATTTCTACTAGAAAATTCCTCTAGCTTTTGCTAACTCTGACATCATAAATACAAAAATAGTTTAAGAAAAATAATTTTAACACTTTATGATTAATAAAATACTGAAAGGACCTGGAATCAGAAAACACACACATACACACACACATGCACACACACACATGACCTGCTCTTATTACAGGGAGCACTCATATCAAGCATGGACACATCCTGGAGACTTCAGTATTTGGGAGAATCTTTTATTGATTCATTGTAGAGGTGAGCTCCCAAATTAGTTGTGGGTCATTCATTCATCTTCTGTGAATGGGTACAATAATATCTTCCCATCTCACACATTGGGCTTCAGGAAGTTCCCACAAATCAAAAATTATTTTGTGATTCTTAGGAATACCAAGAAGATATATTCCTTCAAATTTGGGTATGAAACCACATGTGCACAAGGGATTTTTTTTTTTTACTCATTAGTATATAATAAAATTGTAGATGTGTTCCTCCACAAACAAAGGGCACCCTTAAATAGTATAATCTTTCTTAGGAATTTAGCAAAACTTTTAAATGTATACATTCAAAATATGTTAGATTTAGTTAAAAATGAAAATTAATCATAATTCTCAAATTACTTGGCAAAATAAAGATACTAGAATCTAGGGCAATTGCTTTGTGGGACTGGTTCTTAATGTTTTCTTCATTAAATGATAGTGTTCATTAAGCCTGAGCTTGTTCACACTTCCTTAAGGACCTTAGGACTCCTTTCCTGTGGAATGGATGCTGAAATTAATGCAGTGACTTTATTTCCAAGTTTCCATTGATATAATACGAATGTCTAAATTTTAGCTTTCCTCTAGACTTATCTAATGTCTAGAAGTACAGGCACATGCTAATGCATCTAATTTGCACCCATTCCTAATTTCCTCAGTGCTTCTAATTTCAAATCTAAGGTAATGTTTCTAATTTTATTTCTAAAGTAAATGTATATATTTTTGGCACTTTCACTATCACTTGTAAATAGTGACCTCTTTCTAGATAGTTTTAGGCTCTCAGCTTAACATAAAGGTTACAAAAAGGGAGAAATATATATTTGTGTTTTACTGAAATAAACAGTGATCTTGAAATCAGACACATGGGTTTGGTACTTGGCACCGCAGTTTACTAATTGAGTGACCTTGGGTAAGTGTCTAATCTTTCTGTTGCTCTTGCTCCTCATTTAAAAATGAGGATAATAGCACCTACCTCTTTGGGATACTGTGGAGATTAAAAACATACAATATACAATTAACGGTGGATTCTTCCTCTTTGTTAAACCCACATGTACAAGTGTCTCAACAAAGATTTTGTTTGCCTCTCAGTTCTTTCCTACCTCCACCTTCACTGTCGCATAAAACCTTAGGCAAAATTTTAAATTGCCTTATATATTTTCTCTTCTTTGAGACTAGAAAACAGATACTATTGGCTGTCAAAGAAAAATAAATAAATTAGTACAACACGGAAAATCCATCTTTTAAAAATTTTTCTCACGGTAATTTGGTTACAAGCTCTATTAAGTGTCTATGGTATACAAAAACACTGTGCTGGGCTCAGGGAAAAAAAGAAGTTATTTCCCTGTTCCTGCAGGAGCTCGTGATATAGCGAGGGAGATTGGCATCCACTTCATGACTCTGGGATCAGAGTAGACTGAAGGAAGCATTATCACGTGGGTCCAAATAAAGTGTTTATAAGAGTATGTGTCTTCATCCATTTGAATTTTTAATGGTAGAAGTCTGAGGAGAGTCAGAAGCCAGGCTTTCTTCTGAATCATAGACACAGAAGTTACCTAATGGAAGTTAGACAGAGATAAGATTGTATCAGCCTCTTTCTCTAATCACTGAGTTATAGTTTAGTAAAACTGTCTATAAAGCAGAACGTTTTTAGTGTCATGCACAGTTCCATCAACTTTAGTACAATGTTGTTTTCCTACTATATTCCCCTCAGTGTTTAAAGTCATATGGCTTCTTTCTCAGTAGACATCTCTGCTGATGTCTGCTCTTGGAGCTATAGAACACTCTTTCAGTGAATGGGTACTATAGTGCATTCCTACTTGTCCTCATAGTCCCTGCTACCTGAAAGGGACAATCTCTAATGCAGAAAGCTAGTGATAACCTTGGACACCTGGGAGAGACACTCATCAATTCTGAACAGTAATCCAGAGAGCAGAAGTAGGTGGCATTGAGGCTGTTAATGCTGTCAGCTACTTATGCTACATTGGCAGCCTCCAGAATTGGCTTGGACTCGAAGGGTTTCAGAGAGTAAAGATTCTTTTTTGCATTCACAACTCTTTCCATGCTACACTAGAAACTAGTGTATACTATACTCTATGTATTGCACAGTAAATGTAGTGTATATTACAGTTAAGAAAATAGTTAAATTCAGGTGGTACTTTGTTTATTTCCCCACTAACTTCATGTATTGCTGATCCACTGCTTTGAGTTTTTTTCAGAAGGGTTCTTAGAAATTTTGTTCTACTTTGGTTTGAACTTCCCCCCAGGAATTTACTTTGATAATAAAAAATATTTTATGTATAATACTTCACATTTAAAGTTGTTGGACCACTATACAAGGAACATAAATTGTGCTTTTCTTAACTTAAGAACTTTTTGAGGAAAACATGTATCTAAATAATATACATTGATGTTCTGTGTAAGTATATATGTACTGGAAAAAAAGTTTGTTTTTTTCAGATCGGAGATATTTTTCTTTCAAAACCTGATACTGTGCACCAGTTTCCTTGGAGGAGGTGACCTAGATTATGGCCAGAGATCTCATGACTGGCTATGTGAGCTTTAGTTTCCTAGTCTGTCAATAATAATTTTTGGCCTAACTACCTCATCAGGGTGTCATGAAGATCAAACAAGTTAATGTTTGTAAAAAATTTTGGAAAATATAAAGCTCTGCAAAAAATATCAAACAGAAAAGGAACATCTACTTTGTGCAAGGAAATTATATTTTCACTGCACAACAACCCTGTAAAGTAAGTATTAGTATCTTCATTTACAGTGAGGAACTGAGGGGTTTACTTATACAAGTTCATACAGCTAGTAAGTGAAAGAACTGGGCTTCGACCCCAGGTAGAGCTGATTACAAAGATAGCTAATACTCCCTCCCAGCAACCAAAAAACTTAACTGTTTGTGAAGAGCAATAAAAAAGCTATTTTCTCACTGACCGTTACTAAACTCTGATCTCTCTGGTTTTTGGTGGCCTGTGACAGGGGGCAAGGGGTGGTTGGTTATTCAATCATCTGAATGAGAATTTAGCTTTAGAGAGTACTGTGGTTATGAAATGTCTACAAAATTAAGATTAAAATGTGCAGATTAAAATATGACAGAGGTGTGGCAATGACACAGTGCTCAGCATGCCTTCTTTTTCAGAAGGATGGTAAAATATAACTTTTCAGTATATCAATATATCTACCACAAAAGCCTTTTCTTCCCTTTTAAAAAAGTGTTTACACACACACAAACACACAGATATTAAATTTGTGGATATGGCTGCCCTGCAAAAATGGTCTGTGTGATACAGAATAAAATCAGGCTTTTCCTATATATCTCTTCTTTCTTGATATTAATTTAAGTGCACTAATTATGAGTGGTTTTTATGAACAGTGTGTCACATCTACAGTATCTTAGCAATACTAAAACACAGAGGCTGTGTGTTCTCAACATTAGCAAGCTACATTCAGAAAGACATTCTAAGTATATGCATGTTGCCAATGAGTAGGATAGCAGGAAAGTAAGAGATGAAGGATTTAAAAAGCAAACAGCAAAATATTCTTATTATCCTGAGCTCCAAACACAAGTAGAAATCTGAAATTACTATTTCGCGCATAGTGACTCAGTATATGGGGATAAGAATATTAATTCACAGAGATTTCCAGATTCTTTCTGGAGATTTTGCCTCTTTGGGCTGATTTTTTTATTTTCTTAAGTGAGGAATAAACACGTACAAGGAACATCACTCTTAAGCATTTCACTTCATCAGAATTTATTAGAGGAGATCTGAAGGTTTCATTATTCTTTAAGAGTACATTAATAAAACCATCACACACTTATTTTTAATACTATGTATATGAATTATTCTGACAGTCAGTTGCAAAGCCAACATATCAATCCTGAAATTAAAAATTTAGTAGGACAAATTAGTGTGTTCCAGCAACCACAGGCCAAGTTGAACAATATACTCTCTGCTTGAAACCCAGGACAGAGCTATCCTACATGTGAAAAATGATAGGGACCACTAAAGTGGCAATCAGCTGGGGCCTAATTGACATTTGAATAAACAGAATGTTTCTACATATCAAATGTTTCTCTCCAGCCCTTCGGTTTCTTGCTCCCTTCATCCTCCCCAAAAGCAAACTTTCAGCCATGCCACTTGTGAATAGAATATCCATTTTTGAAAGTCCTGACACAGTGCTTACAGCTCAGACAAAACAGAACTGAAAATGGCAATCTTTTTGTCTTTAGTGTCCCTCTCTCTGTGTGCATAACAAACCATATTAAAACATATTTGGAATCAACGTGTGTTGTTAACTTATTGCTCTATGAAGTAACATACCACACTAGGTTGCATCACTTCTCTAGGCCTAATCTAGCTTTCCCCAGTGGCTCTGGTGCCTGGGGAAGAGATACTGTATCTGTTCCATTTATGAGTAGAAAGATAAATGGCTTTGCCCTTAATAAATGTAGAGGACTAGATGAAGAGCTCAGAACAACCTGCTTTTTTACTCCCTTAAGCAACAAGACCTTTTTAACGCTCCTCATTCCCTCCTCCACTAATTTTGCATGAACTATGCTGTTAGCCACATAAGATGATGAATGTTTGAAATAGTCCAGTAAGGCTGAGCTAATGAGAGTGTTGTCATTAAAACTGTGCACTATAGCTGAGAGGCAGGACACAAACTTCTGAGGACACTTAGGTTTTGTACTTCTTTCCCCACTGCTGCTGATGTAGCATTACATATTTAGTCCTTTTCAGCATTGAAGCTTAGTTAGTGGAGAGAATTTCTGATGCAATATTGATGATATTTTTGACTGCCCTTAGCTAGGGTTTTAGCTGTGTCCTCTGTGCTACAAGGCCCTGAGTGTTCCCCATGCAGTGGCTTTGTGCCAAGCCTGTCCGTTCCTACAGTGTCACACTATGAACTCTGACTGCTTATAAACTATTTGCTGTGTGTCCTTTTACAAGTTGTTGCACTCTTTCAGGTAGAGAAGAATACATGAAAATTCAAAAAAAAAGAAAAAAAATACATGGAGGGGTCAAGTATGAAGTTAAAATGCTTTATATCTTGGTAGGGAAAATCATGTGACTTCCACAGAGCCAGATTCTAACCCTCTGCTTTAATCAGCTAAGACAGATAAAAACATAATAGGCTAAAATTAGTTGATCAGCTGTAATTATATTCATCAATTATATTGTTTTATATATTTCTTTTTTTTTAATTTATAAAAGGTACCCATCATTGCACACCCTTTAAAACAATTAAAGAAGTTAATTAAAAGTTTGGTGTAGTAGAAGAGTTGGCTTTATCTACTTTGATAAATCCTTTCTGTTTCAAATCAAACTAGTGACATAGTTCAATATTAAATTTAATATATACTATATGGTTTCTCTCTTCTCTTTAAAATTGTCTAGTGAGAAGGTAAATTCACTTCTCAATACCTGGTTACCCACTTTTTTTCTTTGACCTGAATTCCTCCCCCAAACAAAACCATTAGAGTCTCACAGAAATAAATAATTGGAAGCCAGTATTTAAAATTAATTTGATTTTACACATCATAATATATCAACATTAAGATAGTTATAGGCATATGTATATAGGAATATAATTGGAGAAAAATTGAGAGGCATCTTAAATAGTACAACAAATCAGATTGCTTATTCTATGATCTGAATTGGTAGGAAGGAAGGGAGGGAGGAAGGGAGGGAAGAAGGGAGGAAAATGAACAAAATGATAAGAAAAAGAAAAGCCAAATGCTCTTTTTCATTCTACAGAATTAATTTCAGAAGACCTGCAGATTATCATGTCAAAGTTAATCAGTGGACTTCAGTTAATGATACTAAGATCATTGTATAACAGCTTTGGTGCTGTAAACCCAAGAATTCCCAGCTCTATCTCTGTCTCTGTCTCTGTCTCTGTATATATGGTTTCTCTCAATTAAACACAGGAAAGTCTTGTTGTTCTTGGATATTTTCAGGAGGTGCATGGGGTGATGGAGGAATAGGCAAAATATGCAGCAATCTAAATCACTCATGTGGTGAGCTAAGGCAGCTGATAAGACAGCAGAAGTAGCTATACCAACTATGTACAATTATATTTAACTATGGATTGTTGATATTTAGGCTACAATTATGTGGCCTGAGTCTTCATATTTTTCGTGAAAATATGAAATGAAATGGACAGTTGAATATCAACAACTGAATAAAAGCAGGTGAGATAACTTGGAATAAAGACCAATGAACTTCACTATCCACCTTAGATGTACACATTGTTCAAATTAACAAGATCTAAAAAACAAAATTAAATTTTCCCTATAGTCACAGCCTCAGTAAAGATACAATTTACTTTTCAGTCCAACTCTATGATTGTCTTTTCAAATTGCCAATTCATTTCAATGATAAAATTAACCAAATCCATTAAAAATATTTTAAAAATTATATTTTGCCCTAATAGCCATAGTCTCAGTGAAGATCCAGTTTTCTTATTCCAGCTCTCTGATTGACTTTTCATCTTGCCAATTTCTTTCAAGTCTTGAGAAGCTGGACATGTGGTAATTTGTGTGCTGTGAGTATCTAACACAATGTGGATATGTGGATGTCTTTGATAATAGTCCATCAAGCCATCAGGAGGATCAAAGGGGGAAATGCTTCAGCTTTATATGGGACACCAGATGCCATAAGTTTAGATATTTAAGATTTTGTAAATTAGAACTTGCACAAGTATTTCAATCTCAGTATTCCTATAAAGAACTCTTTAAAATTTTTCATCTATTCAATTTTTGAAAAGGACTATGGGTAACTCAATTCAGTAACATCTTTATTGTCTTCATGATAGAGAATAATCATAAACAAAACAAAAGTAACCACAACCACCACCACAACAAAAAGCAATCAAATAGCAATCTGTATCTTTGATTTTAAAATTGCCACAACAAAAAGCAATCAAATAGCACAACAAAAAGCAATCAAATAGCAATCTGTATCTTTGATTTTAAAATTGCATAGCCATTCCATGATCTGTTTATGTCACCTGTTTTGGCTGATGCCAATCTTACATCAAATTACTGACTGATTCATCAATTCTATCAAGTAATCATTCATCTCAGTGGAATAATTTGTTGTAATATTTGATTTACTGAAATGAGCATTAAATTCCAGTCAATATTTAATCACTTCAGTAACACCATTTATATACATATACAAATATATTCTAAGTGTTATTCTTAAAAGTTGAGAATACTGTACTCATAAGGCAAAAAAAAAAAAAAAGAAATTAGTCATCCTAGTATTTTTAACCACATTAAGTACTAACTGAGATCACATTCAGGGTCATCAATGTGACTGAATTTTGGTTTAAACAGAAACTGGTCCCATGGTCAAACATGAGGCTCAGTAATGTGCCAGTGCCAGAAAAGAACAAAGAAACAGAGGATAAAACTTATATACAAGAAGATAATGACCAGTTTTCTTAATTTTACATACATAACATACACAACTTATATATATGATTTTCATTGTGTTCAATTTAGTTCTTCTTATAAAATCCCACAAATAATCTAATATTCAAAATATAAAGGATTTTTAGCTCATCTAAAGTATGCTACTATGTGTGATTTCAAGGCTTTGCATCTCATTAAAATGAAAAAAGCTTCTAACACTTATAGATTCTTATCATCTTCTTGGAGAGAAATAAAACAACCACATAACCTTAGAACACAGGCTTATTGAATAATGCATAATAAGGTCAGGCCAAAATGGAGTTCACAGCTTATGAAGTTAGCCAGCGCATATAGATCACAGTAGTAGTGACTCAAGCTGAGTTGTATATTTCCCAAACAGCCCGATTCCATATGTTCTCTATGCGGGCCTCCCACTGTTGTGGCCTCTCCTGTTGCGGAGCACAGGCTCCAGACGCGCAGGCTCAGTGGCCATGGCTCACGGGCCCAGCTGCTCCGAGGCATGTGGGATCCTCCCGGACCGGGGCACGAACCCGCGTCCCCTGCATTGGCAGGCGGACTCTCAACCACTGCGCCACCAGGGAAGCCCCTGCAAATTTAAATGAACATAAATGGTGTTTTTAAGTCAACTTCCCTGAATTTGTTAGGATATATACCAGCAGCTAATGCATTTGGAGTGAGGTAAAAATAGATCCTAGACAGCAGCATAGATTGATTTTCTTTATGCAGTTAAACAGAAACTGTCACCAACAAACACACTGATAACTATGCCTACACCCAAAGAGCTGAACCAAGTTTTTTCCACTGTACCTTCTCTCTTATTCTCAGAAATGTTGCATTTTACCTAAAAAATGACACAGCTAATAAAATAAAGAAAGCTTATTCTAGAGCCAAGCATTTTTTGAAAGATAGCCCCACTCCTTGGTCTGTAAGTCTAACTTTTCATTGATGACCAGTATAAAAACCAAGGGCCTCAGTATTTAACCCTATTAGTGCTTACTTAGGAGCTCAAATACATAGAATTTCCAATAGCAAAATTTTTAAGCCTGAGCTACTGTTTCATATATATATTTTTTACAGAGAAATTCTCCCTCTTTTCCTGCCACCAACATCTGCAGTGTGTGCAAGTAAAGGTAAAAATTCAGGGAAACTGCAAGTGTACTAACAAAGAATTCTTCTTAATTCTTAACAGCTGATGAATTTCCAAGTGGATTTGATGTTACCTTTTGCTTAGTCTTAATGGTTAAAAATTCTTCAGGCACTTGTAAAGGTGCTCAACATGGCTAATCATCAGAGAAATGCAAATCAAAACCACAACGAGATATCACCTCACACCTATCAGAATGGTATCATTATAAAGGCCATAAACAGCAAATGTTGATGAGAATGTGGAGAAAAGTGAATCTTTGTACACTACTGGTAGGTATGTACATTGGTGCAGTCAGTATGGAAAATAGTATGGATGTTCCTCAAAAAACTTAAAATAAACTACCATATGATTCAGCAATTCCACTCCTGGGTATATATCTGAAGAAAATGAAAACACTAAAAATATGCATGTGCCCCAACGTTCACAGCAGCATTATTTACAATAGCCAAGACATGGACGCAGTCTAAGTGTCCACCAACACTGGACAGTTAGGAACATGGAAGCAACCTAAGTGTCCACTAACACTGGATATTTAGGATAAAGAATATGTGATATATATATGTATATATATATATATATATATGTATATATATATGATGGAATATTAGCCATGAAGAAAATGAAATTCTGCCATTTGCAGCAATATGGATGGACCTAGAGAATATTATGCTTGGTGAAGTAACTCAGACAGAGAAAGGCAAATACTGTATATCACTTATATGTGGAATCTAAAAATAATAATACAAATGAGTGAATATAACAAAACAGAAACAGACTCAGATATAGAGAAAAAACTAGTGGTTACCAGTGGTGAAAGGGAGACAGGGAGGGGCAAGATAAGGGCATGGGATTAAGAAATAAAAAGGCCTATGCATAAAATAAATAAGCAACAAGGATATATTGTACAGCACAGGAAATATAGCTATATTTATAAATATACCTATAACCTAATAACTCTATATAGAGTATAATCTATAAAAAATATTGAGTCATTATGTTGTACATCCCAAACTAATATAATACTGTAAATCAACTATACTTCTAAAAAAGCAAAAATTCTTTCATTTTAAACAATAACTTAAAAAGGATTGCTTGTAAAGTCTTGGCTTTATATAATGATGCTAATTTTAGCTTTAATCCCATTCTTAGTCAAATTAAAACTCTTATATGTGACGTTATTATAAAGACAATCTTAACATTTTTCCAATTGCTAATTCATTAAGACAAAATCCAAATAGAAAAATGGTCTAATGTCCTAGTGAGCCTGATTTTTCCTAGATATCCCTAGGATGAAATAAGGGAACGAGAGAGAATCATGAATGTAAATCCAGCCAAAGGGGAAAGTTTGAGAGAGGGCATAAACTGGAGGATGCTTACATCTTTTATGCCTTTATGAAAATACAAATATAATATTTCTTTGTGCCTGGTCAAGAAAACCAAACTTCCAGTTTGGACTTCAGGCTTCCTTCTGCAGAGTCAGGAATCAAGTCATTACATATCTGCTGTGATATCCATGTTTTTCTCTACTCTCAAGATGGTAAGAACCTTCCCCCAAAGAAACATTTCATTGTTTACCAGAAGTTTTTGGCTACTAAAGCGACCATGTGACCTCCAATTCTAGCCACTTTGTAATAACAGGGGCCAGATTTACCTTTCCACATAAAACAACCAGAAAAAATGGACAAAATAATAATAATGATTTTTCAAGGCACTGCATATCAGGCAACAAAGGACAATGTTTCCTAAGGGACAAGAAAGGAGATTAGCCCTGTGATTCCTGCACTGACTACCTTGATGAGTTCCAGGCTGCAGAGCAGGGAAGGGGAATACAGGTGAAGCCCTGTGGATCAACTATTGAGGAGACAGAGCTAAGAGTCCAGAGAGATCAAGGTGGTTAGAGTTCCCAGGACAGTACAGGAGAGGAGAGAGCCACACAAAGCGAGAACTTCTGACACCTGTGGAGGGTTCTCAGCAAGTATTCAGCAGTGTACTTATCAGTAAATGCAAGTGAGGAAACTACCTGATCCCTCCCAAAAGGATTAAAGATAAAGGTGCCCACCACTCATGCAAGGCTGGGAACAGTGACTGTTCCACCAACCAGACTGGAAAATCTCATGATTCACAAGATGTTGAGGAAAGTACACAGTAGCGTCTTATTTCAATAGTGGAGAATCGTTAGCTCTAGACTGAACATTGCTCTAGTCCTTATCTAACAAATCTTAAAAGCAAGAACTGAAAGGATCAAATTGCTTGCAAGGAATTTAACTACATCCCAAAATGAAGCTTAAGAATATCTTTGGGATACAAAAATATCCAAGGCCAAGCTCTGTAATTTGCAGAGTCCAGGGAAGAATGAAATATGGAGCCTCTTGTTAAAAAGGCAGAAAAAACTGTCATTAAGGGGGCTAAAGTATGAAGCTTGTTTTTCCCTTTTACCCATCTCTCTCTCATCATGTTTTTTATTTGCTGTTTAATTTTGTCCAAGTAAAGAAAAAGTAAAATTTAAATTATTAGCTGGAATCTTTATATGGTGCAATTGCAGTTTTAAATGCAAATGTAAGAATTCATGTGTAAATTAAAAAATTCTTCCTCAAGCCAACCAGAGCAGAAAAATATAAGTCAAATCAGGAAGTCAAAAAAGAGAGGATCATTCCAAGCATGGAATCAGCCAAAGGGAGCTCTTCCTTGGACATAATGCACCCTTAGGCACAGGGATCTTCTTTCAGTCACAGGGAGATTCATGGAATGAATGAAGAATCTAACAGGAACTTTGTGACCCAACTCCATGGCTTGGGGTGTGTACATTTGCTTATGCCTGATGACCATTGGGTTTCCCCTCCCACCAGCTTCCAGACATATGTGCTGCATTCTAACCAGCAGTAGGCTTTGGAAGAGGCCAGCCAGGCATCTCCTCTTCCCACAGATTACCACCTCAACTCATAGTGGATGAGCAATTTCCAAGGGTCTTTAAGCATGCTGTGCAGGAATGTGCTAGATACTTGAATTGGGGGTGGGAGAGAGGTTCACCCTCACCTTTATATGGCTTCCTGAAGACAACCCACCATAAATGAGGTGACACTGCCAGCTCAGGGCAGAAATGGCTGCCTTGCTGATAAACCCTGGATAGATATTGCTGACATTTCCCTGAGCCCATATCTAGAGCCCCATGTTATGGGACCATTTTTTCAAATGAAAATTTTCAAAGAAATCAAATATCTAAAATTGATCCCTGTGAATCTGATTTTGTTGAAGTGGGAGATGGATGTCCTATATCTGAAAATTTATCTGTAGAAACCCCAGAGATTCTTAGAACACAATCTGACTCATTTTCACAAGTGAGAATTGGGAATTAAGGAAGAAAGCAGGCATAAGCTCACAGTGAAAGCATATATAGAGAGGACGTGAGGATCATGACGAGTCATTAGCAAAGAAAAAATATGAAATAGAAACTACAAGCAACAGCTATGATTTAGAGAAAAAGATGTAGAGAGGTAAGAATCCATTTGGTCAGAAGAAAAGTAAGAAGATCTATGTTTCTCACAACCAGAAGAGTCAGACAAATCAGACATCCTTCAGAATAATCAGTAACTACTTCTAGCCATGTGGTAGTGGTAGATTTCTACCCAAGGAAGATTCATGCTTGAAATAGCAATGGTTCATGGATTATTGACTCCACATCGTTAAACGATCTCCCTTGGTTTCAAAAATAATCCTGGCTCTGAGAAAATTTGAGGGTAAGGGTGGCAACATTAATAAGACTGTCTCATTTCTGTGCTTGGGGAAGATATACACTCTGGCTAACAATGAAGAGCTAGGCTCCTTAAATTCCTTTACAGGGGCCATTCATATTCTCTATCAAGCTAGTTTACTTGGAGGTTTATGATTGAATTTATGCTGTCTCTCATTTTGGGCATCAGGTTGTCCAACTCTAAGCAGTATCTTTTCACACTTTGAATCTGATTGCCTGGCTCACAGGATCAGACATGGTACTTGTGCAAACCTTTATAAAGAAGTCCTCAGGGCTTCCCTGGTGGCGCAGTGGTTGAGAGTCCGCCTGCCGATGCAGGGGACAAAGGTCTGGAGCCTGTGTTCTGGAGCCTGTGCTCTGCAATGGGAGAGGCCACAACAGTGAGAGGCCCGCGTACCAAAAAAAAAAATAAAGTCCTCAAATGATGTACAGAGTGACCACATACATGAAGAGGAATTAGTGATTAGTTTTAGGCATGTAAGGAGTAGAATGGAAGATAGGAAGGAGAAAGAATTACTGATATATCAAATTGATACTGCCAAGTTTCTTCTTGTTTCCAGGTTAATCTCAGACCACTTTTCCCTTTCTTTCTATGTTCCAGCCAAACTGGCATTTTTCCATTTTATGGAATATACCTTGCCCTTTCCTTCCATAAGGACCTGGAGCAATCTTTATCCTTGCCCTGCAATATGATTCACCCCTCTTTCACTCAGCTATGGCCTATTCATTCTTCAAATCATATAAAAATTTACTTTCTCAGGTGAAACCTTCCCTGACAGCACCTACAACCCTTTCCTAGAGCAGAAACCTTGTTCCATTCCTCCAGAAAATTTATCTTAATTTGTAATTATACATTCAGTAGTGTGATTTTAAAAATTAAATGTAAGTATTTCTATTAGAGTCTAAGCTAAATGAGAGGAGAGATGTCCTCTATGGTTTGCTCATCATTTTTTCCCAGCATTTGAAAACTATTTGTTGAACAAAGGTAAGAAAGGAAGGAGGAAAGAAGAAAAGGAAGGAAGGGAGGGAGCTGGAGGAGGAACAGAAAGCTTCAAATGAGATACATCATAAATTGCAGCAGCTATAACAGTGTCATTCTTAAGAAAGGGCTGGGAAGCAATCAGAAGAAAGTGTGTTCTTCCTCATTTACTTGGGTTTTGGAAGCATACTCTGTGGTATCAGAAGGCAATAATTAAGGAGATTCTTGCTTCTGCCCTGACACCTCCAGAAAATGAAAATTCTCATTTACACAAACTTTCCCTTTATTGGTTAATTTACTATACTTGATATTGTTTTTCTAGAAATCACCATTTGATAGCTGTTATATTATGTTTAGGTGCATTGATAGCAATACGTTTTGTCATAAAAACCGAGCCATTAATATGTGCAGCTGTTACATTTCAATTGCATTCTTCCTAAAACTGTATTATTTACTCTTATTTCAATACTAGTATTGGCTATCAGGTATATGTACACAATATTTGGTGAAACACTAGTTCTGGAAAAACATGATATGTTTCTTTTAGAGTCACCTTTTTTCTCTTAATATGAACCTTTTTAGGGACATTTTGTAAAATAATATTTTTCATGAAAGAGGCTCTCATGGCTTGTTTAGTATCGTCATGGGCCATAGTGTCTCAATGTTTCCTACATAATAAAGCCACTCTTTTCTCAATTGCCTGATCTCTTACAGTTCCATGCTATGGAGGATGGCTGCAAAACAATGAAGATGATTTTTTTTGTAGTATTGAACCAACACGTATTACACAGTGATATTTGGAGTATAACAAGGCTAACAACACTACTACTTATATCTATCTAGAGTGACAATTTTGTGGCTGAATGGATGTTCTGGAGTTCAAAGTACTTAAGCCCAAATCTCAGCACTATCATTATTAGTTTGGTAACCTTAGTGAAGTTGCTTAACTTCTCTGTACCTTAATTTGCTCATCTATAATATAATTATAGTAATAGTGTTAATCTACCATGTTGATTTATTGAATATCCAATAAGTTAATTAATTTGAAAAGCGTAGGACAGTGAAATGTATAAAGCAAGGGACTCGGTAAATATTAGCTATGACCGTCATTATTAATTGTACATAAGATGGTGACTAGACTTAAGAGAAAATTGCTTAAAGTGAACTAAAATTATGCTGATTGGGTAAAACATGGAATTTGATAATATATTTGATGGGCTTCTTTACTATCTGGTTCAAGATGTGAGAGTGTTAAGCTCAGGAGAGCACACAGTTTGAGTGATAATTAATTTGGCACAATTCACATACCCTCTCTGAATTTCATTTCCTCTTCTCTCAAATGAAAAAACGTAATCTGTCCTATCTTCCTTCAAGACTTATTGGGAGAGCCAAATGAATAGTCTTTGAAAAGACTCTGTGTACTGTAAAGCTCTGTACAAACTTGAGGTTATCAAAATGACCTTAAGCACAATTGCTCAAAGAAATATTAAGCCATACCATGAATTACAATATTTGGATGCTTGTAATTGCATCTCCAGTTTGGAGTGTCTTCATTACCCAGAAAAGAGTAGAAAAATCACTGAACTGGCAGCTGATGAAGATTCTCTTTCTTGGACTGCTACCAGTTAGCTGTGTGACTTGGAAAAAGTCAATCCCCATTTCTGTGCCTCAGTTTCCTTATGTAAAATTAATATCTGGAGTTAGTTGATTTCTAAGTTGCCTTTCAGTTCTGACATCCAGGAACATTAATTAATCCCTGGAACTAACTCTGATAGGTTTCTAAAGAGGAAGGGTCCCTACCACCTAGGGTGCTTTTAAAGTCACTGGTGAAAGTATATTTTTACTTGAGTTCTTAAATTTCATCAATATCGATAGCCACAAATGTACACACAGAATCAATTAAGGCAATGTTTTTTGACAGCTGTTTCAGGTTCTGATTATAGTCCAAGACTTGACCAGTGCCTAGGTAACGGCTGGTCTAATAAGTCTCCAGTAAGTTTTACATATTGGAAAGAGACTCATAAAGCCATTCTTAGACTTTATTCATGGATTGCTAAAGATGTGTGATCCCATTGGTGCTTCCCTCAGGGAATTAAAACCAGATCTTATTTAGAACTACTCAAGCTATATTCATGGGAGCTCTTTATGTGCTGTTCCCCCCAGAGCAGTATTTCTGTCTGAGCCTTCAGGTGGTAGGCAAATTGAATGAGGAAGTTAAATATCACTGGCTGCCCTGCTGAAGCTTTGCTGAACCTCCCACAGTGTATGGGATAAGTCATTTGGGAACTTTAGGCTCTCAGTCATCCTCTTAGAATAGTTGGAAGAATTACTTTAGAGACAAACATGGAATAATCACTTTGAAATTTCAGTTTAGGTCCAGAGTCTTTTTGAGTCACACAAGCACTAAAGTGACCACAAGAGATTCATGTCTCAGGGCCGGGTGACAGCCCACAGCCTAGTACTTCTGGAAAATCTTCCAGCACCACAGATGTGTAAAAGTGCTTTCCTTTACTTCCCCAGTCTAAAAACACATTACCAGAGGTCCAAGTAGCTCCTATAGTGTAGATTATACTATCTCCGAGACTAAAGAGTGACTCCAAAATTGAAGAGATTATACTCATCCCTGAATAGTTATTAATAGCAAAGGAACAGCCAGACATATTATTTAGCTCTGATAAGGCTCATCACTCATGACTCTGAACTTACATGAGATGTATCATTTGATTCATGAACTTATAAGTGAGTCCTACAGCTAGAAGAGTAACGTCAGTACTCACTGTTACAGTACTCAATATTGAACAGTTGATGTTAAGGTTAATTACAAGAAATTCAATAATGGACTCCCCTTCTCACTTAGAAAATGTCATGGTAGGTGCCATTCACATGACAGATGCATGCAGGAATAAACATCCTGGTAGATTAAGTGTGCATTTTCATTTGTTCTCTGGAAGAGAATCATTCCTGTCTTAGACACTGGAATAGGAACTGGGGAGTAATCTTAAAATGATCCCAGTCCTTAAAATGGGTATCTCAAAGCTACTCTAGACAAGTGAAAAGCATTGTGGGGCCTCCAGATGAAGGCTGCTACAAATTCATTTTCAGTCTTTATAATGTTTTGTTAGTTAAACACAAATAGAGTGGAACCCCACAGAACCTTGCTTCATAAGGGGATCTCTCCTGACTTTTTCACAAAGCCTCTCTTGACAATTCAGGTACACAAGAAAATATGATTTCTCTGACTCTGATTGAAAATCTCATCTCTATTAACCAAGAGTTATTTAACTACATTGTATTTTGTTATTTATTTCATGAACTACTTTTCTTTTTCTCATTAGAGCCTAAGTACCTTTTGAGTAGAAGACATACCACATTTTCCTTGCAACTTTGCCCCAGTGGTGCCAAGCACATTCTTTGGCACTTTGTAGGTGCTTAATAAACCTCTTCTGGGTGACTGCTTTTCTTCATACATATAACCTAGAAGCTATATTTAAGTGGGTAACCCAGGGAGTTTATCTAATTTTGAAATGCTAATTTCTAGCTAATTCTTATTCAGATTTGGCTTTTATGATAGTGTCTACTTAGAAGAGAAAAGAGAAACTGCTCCTTACTGGAGTCATTTGATTTCACAATCTGCTTCTTCTTGAAACAATGAAGTTGAAGGTTTTTTTTTTCTTTAACCTGCCAGGGTTTCTAAATGCTAAAAAACTTGCAAAAAAAAATGTGTTTAATATGAAGCACTCACTCTTCTGGAGAAGAGGTTGTCATTCTAACTCTGTGCTAAGAGGTGCAAGATCAAGTTACCAGTTCAGTTAGTGCACTGTAAGGCATTCTCTTACTGGCTGGATCTCTGTGCCTGAGAGTTAATGGCAAACTGAATGTCATCCAGTTCACAAGCTTCTAATCATGACCGGCTGGTGTTTATAGGTCTTATGCCAATAAAGGCATCCGAAAATGACAAATGTAACTGGATCAGAGAGCATTTGGCTCCAATTCACTGTCAATTAGAAATAAAATGATAGATTCCAGATCTTTTTTTCTGAATTGGTGTGTGTATCAAATTTCTACCCCCCAAACAATTTCTGCAATGCAGCAGAAAGGAGTTGCATTTGAAAAACTCATTCAAAACGAGGAAAGGCAACTTTATTTTCTCACTGCTTGCATCTCTAAGAGGTTCCAGTTTTAGTCTTCCTTTCCAAACCTTGATATTGCCCTCCTAATGGAAACAGACTTGAGGAGAGAAGAAGAAATGTTCCATTTTAACTTGACTTTTAAAGACACAAAAATAACATGAAGAAAAATGAATGAAGGAGATAAGCTCTACGAACAATTTTGCCAAAGCTAAATCTTATGAAATCTCTCAAGTCCTTCCATTTATGTCACTGACTGGTTAAAATATAGTGTTATTTTTAAACTGGGTACTCATTGGTAAACAGTCCCAGGTGCTGTCAAGAGACACCAAAGAAATAAAAGATGTGGTCTTTATCCTGGCAGAACAAATGATGAGATTTGAGAGAGCCAAGGGAGACATTTAAGGACTACCTAATCAATAAGTGCATATTCACATTTGGCACTGGGAAATGGGTGCAAATGGAGTTCTTAGTGAACAGAAGGGGGGTCAATCACAGAAGGCTTCAGTTGAATTCAGTAACTTCCATCCAAACCTATCACCAGGACCCTAATCCAGTTGGTCATTGTCTCTCATGTGGACTATGAAAGAGATTCCTAACTAGTTTCAATTCCTCCTGTCTTGTATTCATATGATCAATATTACACATGGTAGTCAAACTGGCTTTTCTAAAATGCAAAGTTTAGAAATTTGTCATTTCCTTCCCAAAACACTTACATAGCTTCTCATGTTTCCCAGGGTAAACTTCAAGTTCCTTATAATTTGCCAAATAAAGTCCCTCACACAGAAAAAAAGCCTTTTTATGATCTGATCATAAAAAGCTGACTTCTTCCTCATTTCTTATTACCACCATTCCTATAGTCTATGAGTAATTCACTCATTCATTCATTTTTTTCAACAAATATTTACTGAGCACCTACTGTGTATCAGGCACTGTTCTAGGTGCTGAAGATACAACAGAAAGAAGAACAGATGTTAAAAATTCTCCATCTTCATTGTCATTACATTCAAGTGAGCAAAGAAAGGAAAAAAGAGTAAATACAACTTTTAAGTTGCCAGATAGTGATAAATTCTGTGCAGAAAAAGCATAGGAAGCATCAACAAAGACGGGTTACAATTAAAAAGAAAGCATCACTGAAGAGGTAACATTTTAGGAAACACTTAAAAGAGGTAATGGAAAGAGACTTGCAGTTATCTAGGCAAAGTATGTTCCAGGCACAGGGAACCACAAGTGAAAATCTCTGAGGCAGAAGCTTTTTTGGTGTGTTGAAGAAAAAGCAAGGGGCCAGTGTGGTTGGAGGTGTGTGAGTGAAGGGGAAAGTAGCAGGTGACACATTCAGAGAAGGGGAAGTATGTGTAAAGCCCTGTGGACCATTATAAAGACTCAGCATTTATTCCTAGTGTACTGGGGAGCCACTGAACGTTTTGAGCAGAGGAATGATGTGGTCTGACCTGCTTTTCAAAATATGCAAATTCCTTGATCTCCTGTTGTTTTCCTTTTTAAAATTGAGATGTGATCTATATTCATTAAAATTCACACTTTTTAATGCACAGCCCTGAGTTTGACAAATGCATACAGTCATATAACTACCATGACCATCAAGATGTGGAAGAATTTTATCACTTCCCAAAATTCTCTGGAGCCCCTTTGTAGTCAACACCTACTCCTATGCATAGCAACTGGTAATCACTGATCAGTTTTCTACCTTATAATTTTGCCTTTTCCATGTGTTGTGTAAGTGGAATTATAGCATATAGACCTTTTGTGTATATATTCTTTTACTTAGCAAATGCATTTGATATTCATTCATGTCATTGCATGTGTATCAGTAATGCATTCCTGTTTATTGATGAGTAGAATTCCATTGTAGATATGCACCAGTTTGTTTATCAATTTATGTTTTGAAAGACTTTTGTGTTGTGTCCAATTTTTGGCTATTGTGAACAATGAATAATGCTATGAACATTCACATAAAAGTCTTTCTGTGGATATATGTTTCCATTCTCTTTGATAAATACCAAGAAGTGGGATTATTGGGTCTTATGATAAGTGTTTTCCAAAGTGGCAAATTGTTTTCCTAAGTGGCTATTGCATTTTACATTACCACTAGCAATGTTTTAGAGTTGTTTATCATCCTTGACAAAATTTGTCAGCTTCTTTTTCCACTTTAATATGCACATAGTGTTATCTCTGTGGATTTATTTTGCTTTTCTCTAATGAATAATGATATTGAGTACCTTTCCATGTGTTTATTTGCCACATATACCCTTTTTTTTTGGTGAAGGTTCTATTCAGATCTTCAGACTAATTTGTTTTATTGGGTTGTTTGCTTTACAGTATTGAGTTTTGAGAGTCCTTTATATATTCTAGGTACAAGTCCTTCACCAGATATGAATTTTGAAACTGCTTTCTCCCACTCTGTAGTTTACCCTTTTATTTCTTAACAGTATCTTTCCATTTTGCAGTTACTGACATATAATTTTCATCCGATAAACTGCACCTATTTGAAGCAAACAACTTGGTAAGTTTTGATATATACATACATGCATAAAATTATTACCACATTTAAGACGATGAATATATCCATTACCCCAAATTTTTCTTCATGCCCCTTTTTAATTCATCCCATCATCTCTACTTGCTCCTCATTCCCAGGCAACCACTGAGCCACTTTCTGTCATTCTTCATTAGTGTGTGAGTTGTAGAATGTTATAAAATGAAATCATACAATATTTACTTTTTAAATTTTGTGTCCACTTTGACTCAGATAATTATTTTGACCTTCATCCCTTTTATTCTGTGTATCAGTATTTCACTGCTTTTTATTAGTTTTATTTTATTATATGTATATACAGTAATTTAGCTAGTCATCTATTGATAAACATTTAGATTCTTAACAGTATCTTTTGAAGAGCAAACTTTCAAATTTTGAAGAAGTTCAACTTACTTTTAGTGTATTTTAGGGATTTTATATTTTGTTTTTTATCTAAGTAATTGTTGACTGCTACAAGGTTATAAATACATTCTCTCACATTTTGTTTTATAAGTTTAATAGTTTTTGATTTTATATTTAATAACTATAAGTCATGCTTGTATATGAAGCAAGATATGGATTCAGGTTATTATATTTTGCATGTGAATTTCCCATTATGTCACCTCCATTTGTTGAATAATATGTTTTCCTCACTTAAATTTCTTTGCATCTTTGTTGAAACTCAAATGACCAATACAAAACTGCATTGAGTAGTGTGAGTCTTCCGATTTTGTTTTTCTTCTCCAAAATTGTTTTGAATATTTTAGATACTTTGTTTTTCTATATGAATTTTATAACCAGTGTAGTTATTTCTAGAAATTGTGTTAAATCTATAGATCGATTTGGGGAAAATTGACATATTAAAAATATTGAGTTTTCCAAACCATGAACACAGTATATAGTATATCTCTCCATATATTTAGGTCTTCATTGATTTTCTCCTCAGTGGTTTGTGTTATTCAACATACAGATATTACAAACATTTAAAAAAATTTACACCAAAATAACTCACGTTTTTTTCGTGCTATCATAAATGGCACTATATTTTAAATTTTAATTTCCAATTGTTTATTGCTAGTATTTAGAAATACAATTGATTTTTAAATATTGGCCTTTTATCCTGTAACTTTGTTAAACTAATTTATTAGTTCTTGCCTTTTCAATAGACTCTTAAGATTTTCTACTTAAATTATCATGTTACATGAGAATAAAGACAGTCTTATTTCTTCCTTTCTAATTTGAATGTCTTTTATTTCTTTTCATTTGTTTATTACATTAGTCAGGACTTCCACTACAATGTTGAATAGAGGTCATGAGAGTGGGCATCCCTGTTTTGTTTGTGATCCTAGCTCCAGAGAAACATTCAATCTTTCACTATTAAGTATGTTAGATGTAAGATTTTCATAGACGCCCATTATGTTGAAGTTCCCTTCTATTCTTTGTTTAATGAGAATTTTTGTGATGACTGAATATTGAAATTTGGAAAAAGTTTCTTCTCCATCTACTGAGATTATCATATAGATTTTCTTCTTTAGTCTTTTAATATGGTGAATCACTTTGAATTTTGAAATTTTGAATTTATTTCAGAGATAAACCTTCCTTGTTCAGGAGATATTATCTCACTTATATATTTCTGGATTTATTTATTTATTTATTGGCTGCACTGCATGGCTTGCGGAGTCTTAGTTCCCTGACCAGAAATCGAGTCTGGTCAGGGAACTAACCACTGGACCGAATCCTAACCACTGGACCACCAGAGAATTCCCTATTTCTGGATTTAATGTGCTAATATTATTTTGATATTTTTAAGTCTGTGTTCATGAGACACATTATTCTCTGTTTTTCTGTTTTGTAATGCCTTTCTCTCATTTTGGTTTCAGAGTAAGACTGGATTGAAAAAAAAAGTGTTACAAAGTGTTTAATTTCCTGGAGATTTGTCCAAGTTGTTGAACCTGTTAATAGTAAATTTCTTTTTATTGCTAAGTAGTATTCCATGGTATGTATATGAAACAGTTTGTTTGACCATTCATCCACTGAGTGGCATCTAGGTTGTGTCCAGTTTTTAGCTATTATAAATAAAGTCACTATAAATGAATAAACAAAAAAGTGTTTACTCATACTCTAATTTCTTGAAAATTTTGTCTAAATTTGGTATTATTTTTTTCTGAAATGGTTGGTAGATTTTGCCCTTGAAGAAATACATCATACTTAATGATGAGAAACTCAAAGCTCTTCCACTAGGATCTTCCACAAAGATTTCCCTTCCCCCACTCCTTTTCAACATCATACTAGAAGTTCTACCTAATGCAATAAAACAAGAAAAGGAACAAAAAGGTGTACATATAAGGAAGGAAGACATAAAACTGTATCTTTTCAAAGACAATATGATCATCTATGTAGAAAATTAGCAAGAATAGACCAAATAACTACTTAAACCAATGAGTGATTATAGCAAGGTTGCAGGATACGAAGTTAATATACAAAAGTAAATTTCTTCCTGTATACCAGAAATGAACAAGTAAAATTTGAAATAAAATTTCATTACCATTTATATTAACCCTCAAAAAAAATGAAATACTTAGATGTAGATCTAACAAAATATGTACAAGATCTATATGAGGAAAATTACAAAACTCTGATGAATGATATAAAAAAACTAAATAAATGGATAAATATTCCATGCTCATAGATAGGAAGACTCAATACTGTCAAAATGTCAGTTCTTCCCAATTTAATCTATAGATAATGCAATTCCAATTAAGATTTCAACAGGTTGTTTTGCGGATATCAAAAGATTCTAAAGTTTATAGTAAGAGGTAATATACCCATAGTAATCAACACAATATTGAAGGAGAAGAACAAACTTGGAGGACTTCAAGATTTATTATAAAGCTATATTAATCAAGAGAGTTTGGTATTGACAAAATAATAAAATATCAATAGATCAATGGAACAGAATAGAAAGCCCCAGAGTAAACTCACATAAATATAGTCAATTGATCTTTGACAAAGGAGAGAAGGCAATATGATAAAGCAAAGATAATCTTTTCAACAAATGGTGCAGGAACCACTGGACATGAAAAAAATAGAATCTAGACATAGACCTTACACCCTTCACAAAAATGAATTCAAAATGGATCACAGACATAAATGCAAAACACAAAACAATAAGACTCCTACAAGATAACAGGAGAAAACCTAAATGCTCTTGGGTGTGGTGATGTCATTTTATATACAACACCAAAGATAGAATCCATCAAAGAGATTATTGACAAGCTTGACTTCATTACAATTAAAAACCTCTCTGTGAAAGACAGTGTCAAGAGAATGAGAAGACATGGCACACAAAGAGGGGAATTATTTCCAAAAGACACATCTGGTAAAGGACTGTTATTCAAATATACAAAGAACTCTTAAAATTTAACAATAAGAAAATGAACAACCTTAATTTAAAAATGAGCCAAAGCTTTTAACATACACCTAATCAAAGAAGATACAAAGATGGCAAATAAGCATATGAAAAGATGGTCAACATCATATGTCATCAGAGAAATGTTCATTGAAAAACTGAGTCACCACAACACACATAATAGAATGGCCAAAATCCAGAACAATATAACACTAACTGCTGTTGAGAATGTGTAGCAAAAAGCTCTCAAGCATTGTTGGTAGTAATTCAAAATGATACAGCCATTTTGGAAGACAGTTTGGTGGTTTCTTATAAGACTAAACATACTCTTACAATACAATTTGGCAATCATGCTCCTTGCTACTTACTCAAAGGAACTGAAAACTTATGTCCTCCAAAATATAACAGAGGGAAGAACACTCCCAAACTCATTCAATGAGGCAACCATCACCCTGATCCCAAACCAGAAAAAGATGCCATAAAAAAGAAAACTACAGATCAATATCACTGATGACATAGATGCAAAAATCCTCAACAAAATTCTAGCAAACAGAATGCAACAACACGTTAAAAGGATCATACATCATGATGAAGTGAGGTTTATCCCAGGAATGCAAGGATTCTTCAATATACGCATTTCAATCAATGTGATAAACCATGTTAACAAATTGAAGGATAAAAACCATATGATCATCTTGTTAGATGCAGAAAAAGCTTTTGACAAAAGTCAACACCCATTTATGATAAAAACCCTCCAGAAAGTAAACATAGAGGGAACTTACCTCAACATCATAAAGGCCATATATGACAAAACCCACAGCCAATATCGTTCTCAATGGTGAAAAACTGAAACAATTTCCACTAAGTTCAGGAACAAGACAAGGTCGCCCACTCTCACCACTCTTATTCAACATAGTTTTGGAAGTTTTAGCCACAGAAATCACAGAAGAAAAAGAAATAAAGGAATCCAAATCGGAAAAGAAGAAGTAAAACTGTCACTGTTTGCAGAGGACATGATACTATACATAGAGAAACTTAAAGATGCTAGCAGAAAACTGCTAGAGCTATTCAATGATTTTGGTAAAGTAAGAGGACACAAAATTAATACACAGAAATATCTTGCATTCCTATACACTAATGATGAAATACCTGAAAGAGAAATTAAGGAAACACTCCCATTTACCACTGCAACAAAAAGAACATAATACCTAGGAATAAACCTACCTATGGAGACAAAAGACCTGTATATAGAAAACTATTAGACACTGATAAAATAAATTAAAAAATGATACAAACAGATGGATAGGTATGCTATGTCCTTGGACTGGAAGAATCAACATTGTGAAAATGACTATACTACCCAAATCAATCTGTAGATACAATAAAATCCCTATCAAACTACCAATGGCATTTTTCACAGAACTAGAACAAAAGAAATCACAATTTATATGGAACCACAGAAGATGCTGAATAGCCAAAGCAATCTTGAGAAAGCAAAATGGAGGAGGAGGAATCAGACTCCCTGACTTCAGACTAGACTACAAAACTACAGTAATCAACACAGTATGGTACTGGCACAAAAAACAGAAATATAGATCAATGAAACAGGATAGAAAGCCCAGAGATAAACCCACACACATATGGTCACCTTATCTTTGATAAAGGAGGCAAGAATATACAGTGGAGTAAAGACAGCCTCTTCAGTAAGTGGTGCTGGGAAAACTGGACAGCTACATGTAAAAGAATGAAATTAGAACACTCCGTGGCACAATAAACAAAAATAAACTCAAAATGAATTAAAGATTGAAATATAAAGCCAGACACTATCAAACTCTTAGAGGAAAACATAAGCAGAACTCTATGATATAAACCACAGCAAGATCCTTTTTGACCCACATCCTAGAGAAATGGAAATAAAAATGGAAATAAACAAAAGGGACCTAACAAAGCTTCAAAGCTTTTGTACTGCAAAGGAAACCATAAACAAGACGAAAAGACAACCCTCAGAATGGGAGAAAATATTTGCAAATGAAGCAACTGACAAAGCATTAATCTCCAAAATATACAAGTACCTCATGCAGCTCAATATCAAACAAACAACCCAATCCAAAAATGGGCACAAGATCTAACTAGACATTTCTCCAAGGAAGTTATACACATTGCCAACAAACACATGAAAGGTTGCTCAACATCACTAATCATTAGAGAAATGCAAATCAAAACTACAATGAGGTATCATCTCACACTTGTCAGAATGGCCATCCTCAAAACATCTACAAACAATAAATACTGGAGAGGGTGTGGAGAAAAGGGAACCCTCTTGCACTGTTGGTGTGAATGTAAATTGATACAGCCACTATGAGTAACAGCATGGAGTTTCCTCAAAAAACAAAATTAGAAGTACCATATGACCCAGCAATCCCACTACTGGGCATATACCCTGAGAAAACCATAATTCAAAAGGAGTCATGTACCACAATGTTCATTGCAGCATTATTTACAATAGCCAGGACATGGAAGCAACCTAAGTTTCCATTGACAGATGAATGGATAAAGAAGAAGTGGCACATATATACAATGGAACATTACTCAGCCATAAAAAGAAATGAAATTGAGTTATTTGTAGTGAGGTGTCATACTGAGTAAAGTAAGTCATAAAGAGAAAAACAAATACTGTATGCCAACACATATATATGGAATCTAAAAAAAAAAATAGTTGATTCTGAAGAACGTAGAGCCTGGACAGGAATAAAGATGAAGACATAGAGAATGGACTTGAGGACATGGGGAGGGGGAAGGATAAGTTGGGATGAAGTGAGAGAGTGGCATGAACATATATACACTACCAAATGTAGAATAGATAGCTAGTGGGAAGCAGCCGCAATACACAGGGAGATCAGCTTGGTGCTTTTTGCCCACCTAGATGGGTGGGATAGGGAGGATGGGAGGGAGATGCAAGAGGGAGGATATATGGCAATATATATATACGTATAGCTGATTCACTTTGTTATACAGCAGAAACTAACACGTCATTGTAAAGCAATTATACTCCAATAAGGATGTTAAAAAAAAAAAGAAAACTTATGTCCATCAAAAATCCTGAACAATGATGCTTAGAGTAGCTTTATTCATAATTTCCAAAACTCAAAGAAACCAAGATGTTCTTCAGTAAGTGAATGGATAAATGAACGTGGTATATCTAATTATACCAATGGAATATTATTCAGCACTATAAAAAAATGAGCTGTGAAGCCATGAAAAGACATGGAGAAACCTTAAATAGTATTAGTAAGTGTAATGAGCCAATCTGAAAAGAATACATACTGTATGATTCCAACTGTATGACACCTGGAAGAGGCAAAACTATGGAGACAGTAAAAGTATCAGTGGTTTCCTGGAGTGAGGAATGTGGAGAGAGAATAATAGGCAGAGCACAGAGGATATTTAGGAAAGCAAAAATACTCTGTATGATAACATATTGATAAGTTCATGTCTTTATACTGTTGTCTGAACCCATAGAATGTACAACACCAAAGGTAAACCATAGTGTAAACCATGGATTTCGGGTGATTATGATGTGTCATTGTAGATTCATCAATTTTAATAAATGAACCACTCTGGTGGTGTTCACTGATAATCGACAAGGTTATGCATGTGTGGGGACAGGATATATGACAATTTTCTCAATTTTCTTGTGAATCTAAAACTGCTCAAAAATAAAATTTAGTGATAAAAAATTTGACTTTTTTGTTGAAAATTTTGTATGTACAATTTCTTTAACTGATAAAAAATATTCAGGTTATTTTTTCTGGAGTCAGTATTGATAGTTTGTTTCTTTCAAGGAACTGGTCTGTTTGTTTTAAGTTGTGGAATTAATTCACACACAATTGTTAATATTACACTTGTATTTATTATATGCCAGAATGGTCTATAGTAATTTTCCCTCTTCTATTTATGATTTTGGAAATTTGTATCCTTTCCCTTTTTTTCTTTGTTAGCATAGTTAAGTTTATGAATTGTATTAATCTTTCAAAGAGTCATTTGAGTTATTGTTTTTCTGTTCTTGATTTTATTGATTTCTGTTATTATCTTTATTTCCTTCTTTCTGCTTGCTTGGAGTTTATTTTGCACTTCCTTTTCTAGTTTCTTAAAGTGGAATCTGTATCATTGACTTTAGACCTTTCTCCTTTTCTAATATCAGCATTTAATATTATAAATTGCTCTCTAAGCAATTATTTAGCTTGTATCCCAGAGATTTAAATTTATTGTGTTTAGGGGCTTCCCTGGTGGTGCAGTGGTTGAGAGTCCACCTGCTGATGCAGGGGACATGGGTTCATGACCTGTTCCGGGGGGATCCCACATGCTGCAGAACGGCTGGGCTCGTGAGCCTTTGCTGTTGAGCCTGCGTGTCCAGAGCCTGTGCTCCACAACAGGAGAGGCCACAGCAGGGAGAGGCCCGCATACCAAAAAAAAAAAAAATTATTGTGTTTACATTTACATTGAATTAAAAATATTTTCTAATTTCCATTGTGACTCCCTCTTTTACCATTGAGTTATTTAGAAGTTTTTTTTTTCTTAACTTCTAAATTCTTGGGTTATTTCCAGAAATTTACTGTGATTTATGTCTATTTTAATGTCCTTATGGTTAGAGAACATACTATCAATGCTTTCACTTCATTTTTTAAGTTTATTTTTATTGAGGTATAACTGACATATAACATAGTGTCAGTTAAAGATGTACAATGTATTGATTTCATAAACTTATATATTGGAATATATATCATCATAGTATTAATTAATTCACTATTATGTCACATAAATATCATTTTTATTGTTTTTATTTTTTTATTTCCTATTTTCTTATTTTTAACATCTTTATTGGAGTATAATTACTTTACATTGGTGTGTTAGTTTCTGCTTTATAACAAAGTGAATCTGTTATACATATACTTATGTTCCCATATCTCTTTCCTCTTGCATCTCACTCCTGCACACACTCCTTATCCCACCCCTCTAGGTGGTCACAAAACACCAAGCTGATCTCCCTGTGCTATGCGGCTGCTTCCCACTAGCTATCTATTTTACATTTGGTAGTGTATATATGTCCATGCCACTCTCGCTTTGTCACACCTTACCCATCCCCTTCCCCATATCCTCAAGTCCGTTCTCTAGTAGCTCTGTGCCTTTATTCCTGTATTAACCCTAGGTTCTTCATGACTTTTATTTTTCTTATATTCCATATATATGTGTTACTGTACGGTATTTGATTTTCTTTTTCTGACTTACTTGACTCTGTATGACAGACTCTAGGTCCATCTACTTCATTACAAATATCTCAATTTCATTTCTTTTTATGGCTGAGTAATATTCCATTGTATTTATGTGCCACATCTTCTTTATCCATTCATATGATGATGGACAGTTAGGCTGCTTCCATGTCCTGGCTATTGTAAATAGAGCTGCAATGAACATTTTGGTACATGACTCTTTCTGAATTACGGATTTCTCAGGGTATATGCCCAGTAGAGGGATTGATGGCTCACACGGTAGTTCTATTTTTAGTTTTTTGTTTATTCCTATTTTTACCATTTCTAGCACTCTTGATTTCTTTGGGGAGATCTAAGTTTCTTTCTCGTGTCATACACTTTTTGTCTTAAGCTAAATTTTTAACAGTCCAGGTCTGTTTACTATGAATGGTTTTGACTTTAGATTGCTTGAAAAAGTCCTTATATATTTTTCAAATATATTTTTACAGAATACGGAATTATTGGTTGATAGTTATTATTCTTTTTCCTTTAATACTCTAATGATTCTAGTTCATTGACTTTTGTGTAGTTAGTGACAGTATGTCTGCTATTACTCTTGTCTTTGTTCCTCTGTATGTGATGTGATCTCTCTCACTCTCTTAACCTACAATACCTTCAAGATTTTTCTTTTTATTTTCATTTTTAGCATCTTAAATATGATATATGTGTGTATGTATGTGTATAACTATGTGCGTGTTTGTGTGTATATGTTTGAGAAAGAAAAGGAGTGAGGGAGAGAAAAAAGAGAGAAATAATTATTTATTATGCTTGGTGTTCTCTGACATTCTTGGATTTTTCATTTAATGTCTTTATTTGCCTTAGAAAGTGCCTAGCTCTTACCTTTTCAAATGTTTGTTCTGTCAAATTCTCTCTCTCTTCTTTTTCTTGGAATTCAACTACACACAGGTTAAACTGTTTGATGTTGTTCTGTTGTTTAAAATCTTGGATAACCTTTTTTGTGTGTTGCAGTTTGGATGATTTCTATTTACCTATCTTAAAGTTCAGTGTTCTTTCTGCTTTCTGAAACCCGGTGATGAGCCCATCAAAAGTACTCTTTATCTTTGTTACTGTGTTTTTCCTCAGTATTTCCATTGATTCTTTCCTATTCTTTCCATCTTTGTGCTGAAATTTCGCATCTGTTCATTCATGTATAGCTTTTAACATTAATTATAGTTATCTTAAAATTCCTCTCTGTTAGTACCAACTTCTGAGTCATACCCATCTCGTTTTATTGATTGTTTATTTCTCAAGCATTTTTTTTTCTTTTGTTGACTAATTTTTTGTTAAAGCTAGACATTATGTGTAGAACAGTAGAGACTGAGGTAAATAGTATTTATGCCTGGGCACACTTCTGTTAAGTCTTTATTGTGATTGATTGAACCAATCTAGTCAGGAGTTGAGCTGGGTTTTTCTTTTGTTATTTATTTACAGTGTATCACAATCTTTAAATTCCTCTAGTTTTACTTTGTGCTTAGTATGCGAATTGGGATGCTGGAAGTTTGTTTGTTTGTTTCCTTTACTCTTCCATTTCCACCATAAGATTTTAAGTTTTACCTGTGAGCCGCAGCCTTAGAGAGGACCTCTCTCCTTCTCTTCCCCCACCATTCAATTTCTCTCAACTCTCCCTCATCCTCCAGAAGTCTGTTATCACTTGTTACTCAGTGCCTGTTGGCCTATTTGGAAGATGCTGTTTGGGGCATTCTCTGTTGTTCTGGTTCCGTAACAGTCTTAGGTGGCTCCTCCTACCTGTGACAGCCAAACTCTGCCTTGTATCTTGTATTTTTAATAGAACTTGTACAAGAGATAGTTTCTGGCTTCCTCCTCAGCAGATGTGGATTTCTAATGGTCTGAGCCCAGGATGATTTCCTGCACCTTTTTGCAGTGTAGAGGATTATTTTTTTTCCTTTCATCTAGGAATGGAACTTCAAGTGTGCCCTGGGGCATTTTTCTGCCCTTCCCCTCAGTGACTTAAGGTTTATGTTCTGTAGAAACAGAGGAATAGGATCTAGTCAAAGCTTTTTGCCTTTCCTGCAGCTGACACTGATCTTTTCACCCAGGCTTGTACCGATCAGGTGAGTTCTCTCTAATATCTCACCCTGGCTTTCATGTTTATCCTTAGGACTCATTACGGTCCATCGAGACAGCAGTTGGGTGCAAACTCCCTTGTATCTCCAGCTCTCAGAGTATGTATTCTGTCACATTAACCAAAACTAAGCCTTTAGTGATTAATTTAAGATTTAATTTTTAAATCTTCTTCCCTGTTTTTGTGGTGGTCCCCATCTTCCTCCCATGTGTTGCTCCCAGGACACAAATGCATGAATCCCATATTTCCTTGGAGACACCTTTATTTCCTTAGGTTACTTCAGTTCTCTGAGGAACTCAAGAAAAGTTATGATTTTTTCGGTCTTCCATTTTATTTTGTGGTTGTTAATTTGGGAATGATTCTGTTTCCAGATTTCAATAAACATCCAAAACCAGAAGTCCTGACTTCCATTTTTAAAGGCTCATTGTGGTCACTGTGTTAAGACTAAACTATAGGGCAGCGAAGTGGAAGCAGGGAGTGTAGTTAGAAATTTATTGCAGAAATATAGACAAGAAACTATGCTGATATGGACAAAAATTGTTGTGATAGAGGTGATAAAATTGGACAGATTCTGTATATATATTGAAGGTAGAGTCAATAGGATTTTCTCATTTATTGGATAAGGGGTGAGAGAGAAAGGGAGTAGTAAAGGATGTTTTTTTTAAGATTTGATTTTGAGCAAGTAAAATAATAAAATTGGCATTTCTTGAAATAGGTAAACCTATGAAAAGAGTTGGTTTTGGGGGAAATCTAGGAGAGTTTTTTTGAGCAGGCATCTTATGCTTAATGTGTCTGTTAGATATTCAACTAAAATATATGAGTCTAAGGATATTAGAAACTTATGTTTGAAGACATCTGGACTAGATGTATAAATCTGATCGTTATGATATCTTCAAGAGAGTATGTGGGCATCAAGAAGATAAGAGGTTCAAGGACTGATGCCAAGGTATTTCAGCATGAAGTGGTTGAGGAGATGAGAAATTAGTAAAGGAGACAGAACAGCACAGGCCTAAAATGTAGAAAGAAAACCATAAGAGTGAAAAGTTCTGGATTTTCAAAAAGTGTTTCAAGGAAAAGAATGTATTAGTTATACCAAATCCTGCTTGAGTAAGATGAGTAATATTGAGTAAGATGAGGACTGAGGATTGATCAATGCCCTTGATTAGTCAAGAGGGAGTGGAATATTATTCATAAGTGGAGTATTTTACTTTTGATAAGAATAGAGACATGTCATACATTGTGAAAGGAGGTAAAACAGCAAATATATAGTATAGTTGTTGGTAGTAGATGGTGGTGGTAGAACCTATGTGGTGTTTATACATGTATGTGTGTGTGTGTGTGTGTGTGTGTGTGTGTGTATGAATTAGAAAACACAATCATTAGCTGGGAGTAAAAATGGGACATAGGGATTTGAAGGTTTCAGGTGAAAAGAAAGTGTGAAAACAGACATCTAGATGAGTGAATAGATTAGGAAACTGTGGTCACAGATTTACAAGTATATGAGACTTTTATGTGTGTTTTGAGTTAGTTAAATGTCCTTAGGGAAAACTTTGACAAATGCAAACATGAGTTTATGGATAAATTAAATTTCCTTTCCTACATGAAGTGGCTTACAGATAGCCAATATTTCAGCTCTTTCCATAAATAACAGTCTATTTTCTATCCCTTGAATCTGTTCTGGCCTTGTGACTTGCCTTCACCAACTGAATGCCACAGAATTGAGCTTGTGTAAGTTCTCAAGAAGCTTGTAGCCTTCACTCTTACTCTCTTGGAATACTGTTGCCATGTGAAAATCATCATAAGCCTCTTTGAGGATGGGAAACCATGTGCTGACAGAGGAACAGTCGCCCAATAATGTCAGCTGTACCAGGCCTTCTAACCATCCCATATGAAGAGTCTGTCTATTCTAAGTGTAAAACCAGTGGAGCCCACATGGAGCAGTGATAAGCTGACTTGGTTCAGTACAGCTCAAATTGTCAACCTATAGAATCATGAGGAAATAAATTCTTATTGTTTTAAGTCACAGATGCAGCAGAAGTAAAAAGGCATACCCCCACTCAGACAAAATGTCCTTAGATATTGCAGTTCAAGTGACTCCATCCAAGACAGTCTTGCAGGATTGAGCAATTTGTTGTACTTGACACTAAGTGATGACTAGTTCCTCAGTAGGTTTGCAGTGATCTCCCCAGTCTGATTTAGGTACCTGTGATATATACTCTTATAACAATCTCTACTCTCACTTTCACATCACTTAATTATAGTGAGTGTTTACATATTTCTATCCCAAAAGAGTGGAAACACAGTGAGGGAAAAGCAATAGTCTATCTTGTTCATTGTTATGTCTGTCACATGAATAGTGCCTGGTGCATATCATATGTTTAGTATTTGGTGAAACAAATTTTATCTCTTTATCTTTTTATTCTATTTTTCAGAGGGATTATTTCAAAGAAAGAGTTTAGAATTTAGAAGTTTGTGAACAACTTATCCTTGTTTTCCTGAGATTTTCTCAGTTTTATGACTGAAAGTCCCATATTTCCAGAATCCATTCAGTCCTGGGCAAACCTAGACAGTTGGTCACCCTATTAGTAATTGACATTACAAATATAAGACTACTTAAAACAAGAATAACTTAAAATATCAATGGTCTGTCTTGTGAGAGGAGTTCTCTATCACTAGAAGAATATGAATGGATACTGGTGACTATAATTCAGTCCAATGATTACAGAAAGTATGATTAAACATTTGGATATCTTATGAGAATGCCAATTTTCAAAGTGTGATTTGTGGTCTTGGGTACTTATCTACAATGCTTAGGTCTAGGCCTACCCCAAATCTGCTCAATCAATGCCTTTAGAGATAGAACCTGAACTTCTACTTTTTCATAAGTTGCATAGGTTAGTCTGATGTATACCAAAGTTTGAAAATCAGAGTTCAACACTGGAATTATGATGATAGAAAACAACACAATTATAACAAGGTAATCATATCATTACTGAATATGGAGTGATTTTCTGAGGGAATAAGGAAGAAATAAATTGTATTTTGGCCCATTGATAATAGTAAATAACTTCTTGAGTAATTATGAGTACAATGTCCTGAGAAAAGTGCTACATTTATAGCCTCATTGAGAATCTGAGATTTTATGTCATTAAATAAATGTGTTCCCAGGTACTCACCATCTAACTATATTTCCCTCTATCTATTGTTTAAGTCCACATTCTCAAGGTTTTCAGGATATCTTTACACTCATAAAATTATTGAGGAACTCAAAGAGCTTTCTGTTTACTTTAGTTATATCTTTTGATATTTAGTATACTAGAACTTAAACCTGAGAAATTTAAAAAATATTTATTAATTTTAATTTAGATATGATAATAAACCCATTATATATTGAGTTAAATAACATTTTATAACTATATTATACAAAACAAAAATATAGTAAACAACATAACATCTTTATTCATTTTTGCAAATCTCTTTAATACCTGGCTTACTGAAGATAGCTGGATAGACAGTAAGATCTACTTTTATGTTGAATCCACTACATTGTGTTCTGGTGGTTGGAGACTATGAATAAAATATGCTTACACAGATATGTAGCTGGGAAAGGGAATATTAATAGACATTTCAGAATGTTGTTATTCTTCTAGAAAGTTTCCAAAAGGTTAATCACAATGTGGAATCAGAAGCCACATCAATGAAATTCTCATACTCTGTTTTATTAAAACTTATTAATCAGTGTTGTAGTTTAGTGGCTTATCCATGCATGTATTTGCAATATAATGGATTTTTCTTGTGTTTAGTGACTTTTAATATTAAGTTCATGTTCCTTACATCTTTATCTGTGCTAAATAATTAAAGCCTTTATTTAAGGCAACTTCCTTCAAAGAAGGTTAGCATTTGTGTTACCACTTGAGAACTAAAATGTCAGTGTCTATATTTTTATGGGAAAGGGGTATGTTGGTTTGAGAAGTTCAGCCCCCAATCAGCCTGCCTAGAGAAGATTGGTTTCCTAGGACTGTCGTAATATATTGCCACACACTACATAGCTTAAAACTAGAGAAATTTATTGTCTCATAGTTCTAGAGGCTAGAAGTCTGAAATAAAGGTGTCACCAGGGCTATTCTCCTTATGAAGGCTCTAGGGGAAGATGCTTCCTTGGCTCTTCTTAGCTTTCAGTGGTTGGCAGTAATACTTGGTGTTCCTTGGTTTGTGGACACATCACTCAAACCTCTGTTTCCATTGCTGCATGGGGTTCTCCCTCTGTATATCTTGCCTTCTTTTATAAGAACACTAGTCATATTGGATTTAGGGTCCACCCTATTCTAGTATGACCATATCTTAACTAATTGCATCTGCAACAATGCTCTATTACTAAATAAGTTCACGTTCTTATATTTTGGAAAGGAAATTAATTTTTTTTGGGGGGTGTGGGTAGTAGGACACTCCAATATAGTACATTTGATTAGGAATTGTCAAAAAATACTTTTCTTTTTCTTAATTATTCATTAATTTATTTCTGTCTTTACCTTGAGCTAAGGCAGAGATGGGCATACGTTCCCACCATATGCTTGGATAGATTGTTTCTAGTTCATTCACTGATGGTATAACTCACTGTGGGTACTCCACATACTTTCCAAATGCTGAAGTGCCTCAAGATTCTGTCTTAAGCTCTCTTCTTTTTGGGTCTGCATTCCTATTCATAGTAGTCTTATATACTCTTATGGTTTCAAAAAGCACTTATATACTGGTACCTCCCAAATCATATCTCCAACCTAAATCCACTTTCTGAGCTATGAATTAATATAGCTAACTAGTTGACTTTTACATGTGGATATCTGATGGGTAACTCAATATTTTATTTCAGTCAATTCCCTCAATCACCTCTTGGCCCCTCACAACAACTGTATACTTTTTATCTCTATCATGTTACCTTTTCTAGAACTGCATATAAATGAAATTGTATAGTATGTAGTATTTTGTGCCTGGCTTCTTTCAGTTAGCTTAACACTTGTGAGATTCATCCACATTAATTGCATGTGTCAGTAGTTTGTCCCACTTAATTGCTGAGTAGCATTCCATTGTACACATTTACAATACTTTGTTTATCCACTCACCAGTTGATAACCATTTTGGTTTCCATTTTTTGGTTTTTATGAGTAAAGCCAATAAATTTGCTAAGAATATTTGTACACAGCTCTTTATGTTATGTTCTCAATGTTCTTGGCTAAACACCTAGTATTAGAATTGCTATGCTATATGATAAGTGTATGGTTAACTTTTTAAAAACTGCCAAACTGTTTTCAAAAGTAACTCGAAAGTTTTGCCTTCCTTCCAGAAATGTGTTAGACTTCCTGTTGATCCAAATACTTGACATTCTTAGTATTTTTAGCTTTAGGTATTCTAGTGAAAATGCACTGTACCATGTTATGGATTTAATTTAACTTCACCAATGAACAGTAATGTTGATCATCTTTTATCATGCTTACCTGTTATCTATGTATTTTTCATAAAACGTCTATTCACATATTATACCAATTATTCTAAAATTGGATTGTCTTCTTATTATTGAGTTTTAAGTATATCTATCTATCTATCTACCTCTATATTCCAAGTACAAATCTTATGTCTGATATATTTTTTCAGAATCATTTTCACAGTCTGTGGCTTGCCTTGGCACTTTCTTAGCAATCTCTTTTATAAAGCAATTTTGATGAAGTCTAATTCATATATATTTTCATTATTTGTAAATTTTGTGTCTAACTTCAAATCTTTTTTCTTAAAGAAACCAAGATGGCAGAGGAGTAGGAGGATGTGGAGTTCACCTCTATCCACAAATGCATCAAGGATACATCTACAGATGGAACAATTCTCACAGAACACCCACTAAACATTAGCAGAAGAACTTGGACACCAGAAAGGACAAGAAAGATACCTGCATAACTGGGTAGGATGAAAGAAAAAAGGGAAAAAGAAGAGGAGAGGAAGTGGGACAGGATCTGCACACCTGAGGGGGAGTTGAAGCAGAGGAGAGGTTCCTCCATCCAGGGAAGCACCTTCACTGATGGGGAAATCAGTCTGGACAGAAGTGGAGCATCTGAGGCTGTCAGAGGAGGGTGAAAAGGCCGGTCTGTGGCAGACAGGATAGAGTGAGACTTACACAGACGGTCTGTGCCACAGCCCTGTACACCCCAGACTGGGACATGTGTCCACGGGGGCTGAGAGCTGGAATGTGGGGATTGGAGAGCAAACCCGGAGTGAGGACTGCTGTTGACTGTGAGGAGACAGCCTGAGGGGACGGGAGGGAGGAAATCCCCAATCGGGAATGCTTGTGGAGGAAATCCAGACAGCCATAGAAGCAAGGCGCCACTGTTGAGTGACACACATGGGGTAGAGCCAACATTGAAGACTCTCTCTCATCACATGCTGCCCCCCTGCCCTGCCGGGTGCTAGGAATAGCCCCAACCAGGGCTGGCCTTTTTGCACCTGCTACCAGGCAATAGGAAAAGATCCAACTAAGGATGACTTTCTTGTGCCTGCTACCAGGTGCTAGGAAGAGCCCTCACCAGGGAAGGCCTCCTTGCACCTGCAGCCAGTAACTAAGAAAAGTCCCCACCAAAGCTAACTTTCTCACGTCTGCCACCAGGCATTATGAAAAGCCCCCACTGGGGCTGACCTTCTCGTGACAGCTGCCAGGCACTAGGAAAGGCTGCCACTAAGGCCGGATCTCTTGTGCCCATGGCCTCTGGCTTTCCTGCAGACCTATCGCTGCCTGTGACCTCACAACCCAGGCAGTCATGTCACATCTGCTCCCGGTCCTCACTGGGGCAGACCCAAGTGCCCCAGGGAAGCATCAGGAGCAGACTCCTGTGGGTGGCCCACATGCAGAGGTGAGGATAAAACCACAGCTGAGTCTCAGGGGCAGGAGAACTAAGAACAGGAACAAAAATCTTTTATGCAGCTGCACAAAGGGCAAAAATCCCCGCGATGGTGATTAAATCCCGCATCTATGGAATATCTGAATGGAAAATGAGTGTTCCCAAAACAGAAACTGGTCAACCTCTAGTGGCTTTGGACTTTGGGGACTAGTACACACTGGATTTTGGACAGGTCAGAGTCTGAGCTGCCCTCACATTGCCCACAGAGGGATCAGAAACCTACCTAGAGCTTTTGGAGGGACTCCTGAGGAGGAGGAAGTTGGCTGTGACTCACAGCAGGGGCAAGGACACTGACAGCTGAGACTCCAGGAAAATAAAATTATTACTATTTTTTTAATGTTTTCTTTTATTCTATTCCTGTTTTTTAGTATTATTTGTTTGTATTATTTTTATTTGGTTTTGTTAAATTTTTAATATTTTTTATGTTTCTATTTTTACATTACTTTTGTGTTGTTCTGTGTTTTTACCTTGTCATTTTTCCTTTGTTATATTTTGTTTATATATATTTTTTGACTGTTCTATTTGACCTTATCCTTTTTTATCTCTTTCTAATCATTTTTGTGTGTTTGTTTTCTCTTCTTTTTTCCTTAAGTTTGCAGTCTGCTTTTGTCTTTTTTTTTAACGTTTTTATTGCAGTATAATTGCTTTACAATGGTGTGTTAGTTTCTGCTTTATAACAAAGTGAATCAGTTAAACATATACATATATCCCCATATATCTTCCCTCTTCTGTCTCCCTCCCTCCCAGACACACTTCTAGCTGGTCACAAAGCACCAAGCTGATCTCCCTGTGTTATGCGACTGCTTCCCACTAGCTACCAATTTTACATTTGGTAGTGTATATATGTCCATATATACACTACCACTCTTTCACTTTGTCCCAGCTTACCCTTCCTCCTCCCCATGTCCTCAAGGTCATTCTCTAGTAGATCTGCATCATTATTCCCGTCTAGCCACTATGTTCTTCATGACTGTTTTCTTTTTTTTTTAGCATAAGGTATTCATTTTTCTCTTTCTGACTTACTTCACTCTGTATGACAGACTCTAGGACCATCCACCTAACTACAAATAACTCAGTTTTCTTCATTTGTATGGCTGAGTAATATTCCCTTGTATACATGTGCCACATCTTCTTTATCCATTCATCTGTTGATGTACAGTTACGTTGCTTCCATGTCCTGGCTAATGTAAATAGAGCTGCAATGAATATTCTGGTACATGACTCTTCTTGAATTATGGCTTTCTCAGGATATATGTCAAGTAGTGAGATTGCTGGGTCATATGGTGGTTCCATTTTTAGTTTTTTAAGGAGCCTCCATACTGTTCTCCATAGTGGCTGTATCAATTTACATTCTCACCAACAGTGTATGAGGGTTCCCTTTTCTCCACACCCTCTCCAGCATTTATTGTTTGTAGATTTTTGGATAATGGCCATTCTGACAGGTGTGAGGTAATATCGCATTGTAGTTTTGATTTGCATTTTTCTACTGATTAATGATATTGAGCATTCTTTCATGTGTTTTTTGGCAATCTATATATCTTCTATGAAGAAATATCTATTTAGGGCTTCTGCCCATTTTTGGATTGTTTTTTTTTTTTTTTGATATTGAGCTGCATGACCTGCTTGTAAATTTTGGAGATTAGTCCTTTGTCAGGTGCTTCATTGCAAATATTTTCTCCCATTCTGAGGGTTGTGTTTTCATCTTGTTTATGGTTTCCTTTGCTGTGCAAAAGTGTTTACGTTCCATTAGGTACCATTTGTTTATTTTTGATTTTATTTCCATTTCTATAGGAGGTGGGTCAAAAAGAATCTTGCTGTGATTTATGTCATAGAGTGTTCTGTTTATGTTTTCTTCTAAGAGTTTGATAGTGTCTGGCCTTACATTTAGGTCTTTAATCCATTTTCAGTTTATTTTTGTGTATGGTGTTAGAGAGTGTTCTAATTTCATTCTTTTACATGTAGCTGTCCAGTTTTCCCAGCACCACTTATTGAAGAGGCTGTCTTTTCTACATTGTATATTCTTGCCTCCTTTATCAAAGATAAGGTGACGATATGCGCATGGGTTTATCTCTGGGCATTCTATCCTGTTCCATTGATCTATATTTTTGGGTTTGTGCCAGTACCATAATGTTTTTATTACAGAAGGTTTGTAGTATAATCTCACCTCAGGGAGCCTGCTTCCTCCAGCTCCATTTTTCTTTCTCAAGACTGCTTTGGTTATACAGGGTCTTTTGTGTTTCCATACATTTTGTGAAATTTATTGTTCTAGTTCTGTGACAAAAGCCAGTGTAGTCTAATAGGGATTGCATTGAATCTGTAGATTGCTTTGGATAGCAGAGACATTTTCACAATGTTGATTCTTCCAATCCAAGAACATGGTATATCTCTCCATCATCTTTAATTTCTTTCATCAGTGTCTTATAATTTTCTGCATAGAGGTCTTTTGTTTCCTTAGGTAGGTTTATTCCTAGGTATTTTATTCTTTTCATTGCACTGGTAAATGGGAGTGTTTTCTTAATTTCACTTTCAGATTTTTCATAATTAGTGTATCAGAATGCAAGAGATTTCTGTTCATTAATATTGTATCCTGCTACTTTGCCAAATTCACTGATTAGCTCTATTAGTTTTTTGGTAGCATCTTTAGGATTCTCTGTGTATAGTATCATGTCATCTGCACACAGTGACAGATTTACTTCTTCTTTTCTGATTTGGATTCCTTTTATTTCTTTTTCTTATCTGATTGCTGTGGCTAAAACTTCCATAACTATGTTGAATAATAGTGGTGAGAGTGGGCAACCTTGTCTTGCTCCTCATCTTAGCAGAAAAGTTTTCAGTTTTTCACCATTGAGGACGATATTGTCTGTAGGTTTGTAACATATCGCCTTTATTATGTTGAGGTCATTTCATTCTATGCCTACTTTCTGGAGGGTTCTTATCATGATGGGTATTGAATTTTGTCAAAAGATTTTTCTGCATCTATTGAGATAATCATATGTTTTTTTCTCCTTCAGTTTGTTAATATGATGTATCACACTGATTGATTTGGGTATATGGAAGAATCCTTGCATTCCTGGGATAAACTCCACTTGACCATGGTGTTTGGTTGTGCTGAATTTTCTTTTGCTTTTGCTTTTCTGTAAAGGTTTTAATTTCTCCATCAAATTTGAAAGACATCCTTGCTGGATAGAGTAATCTTTGTTGTAGGTTTTTCCCTTTCATCACTTTAAATATGTCCTGCCACTCCCTTCTGGCTTGCAGATTTTCTGGTGAAAGATCAGCTGTTAACCTTATGGGGATTCCTTTGTATGTTATTTGTTATTTTTGCCTTGCTGCTTTTAATATTTTTTCTTTGTATTTAATTTTTGATAGTTTGATTAATACGTGTCTTGGCATGTTTCTCCTTGGATTTATCCTGTATGGGACTCTCTGTGCTTCTTGGACTTGATTAACTGTTTCCTTACCCATATTAGGGGAGTTTTCAACTATAATCTCTTCAAATATTTTCTCAGTCCCTTTGTTTTTCTCTTCTTCTTCTGGGACCCCTATAATTTGAATGTTGGTGTGTTTAATATTGTTCCAGAAGTGCCTGAAACTGTGCTCAATTCTTTTCATTCTTTATTCTTCACTGCAGTAGTTATTTCTACTATTTTATCTTCCAGGTCATTTATCCGTCCTTCTGCCTTAGTTACTCTGTTATTGATCCCTTCTAGAGAATTTTTAATTTTATTTATTGTGGTGTTCATGGTTGTTTTTTTGCTCTTTAGCTTTTCTAGGTCCTTGTTAAACATTTCTTGCTTTTTCTCCATTTTATTTCCAAGATTTTGGATCATCTTTAGTATCATTATTCTGAATTATTTTTCAGGTAGGCTGCTTAATTCCCCTTCATTTGTTAGGTCTGGTTTGTTTTTACCTTTCTTCTTCTTCTGCTGTGTGTTTCTCTGTCTTCTCACTTTACTTAACTTACTGGGCTTGGCATCTCCTTTTCTCAGGCTTCAGGTTCATAGTTCCCGTTTTTTATGGTGTCAGCTCCCAGTGGCTAATGTTGGTTCAGTGGGTTGTGTATGCTTCCTGGTGGAGGGGACTAGTGCCTGTGTACTGGTGGATGAGGCTATATCTTGTCTTTCTGGTGGGCATTTCCACGTCTGGTGGTGTGTTTTGGTGTCTCTGTGACCCTATTATGATTTTAGGCAACCTCTTTGCTAATGGCTGGAGATGTGTTCATGTATTGCTAGTTTTTTGGCATAGGGTGGCCAGAACTGTAACTTGCTGGTCGTTCAGTGGAGCTGGGTCTTGTCATTGAGATAGAGATCTCTGGGAGATTTTCACAATTTGATTTTACATGGAGCTGGGAGGTCTCTGGTGGACCAATGTCCTGAACTTGGCTCTCCCACCTCAGAGCCACAGCTCTGACGCCTGGCTGGAGCACCAGGAACCTGTCATCCATGCAGCTCAGAATAAAAGGAGTAAAAATGAGGAAAGAAAGAAAAAGATAAAATAAAATACGATAAAATAAAAAAGTTATTAAAACAAAAAATAATTATTAAAAAAAATTTAAAGTAATTAAAAAGAAAGAAGAGAACAACCCAAAAAACAAATCCACCAATGATAACAAGCACTGAAAACTATATTAATAAAAAAACAACAAGAAAAAAACATGGAGAGACAGAACCCTAGGACAAATGGTAAAGGCAAAGCTATACAGACAAAATCACACACAGAACCATGCACATACACACTCACAAGAAGAGAAAAAGGGAAAAAAATATATCATTGCTCCCAAAGTCCACCTCCTCAATTTGGGATGATTCATTGTCTATTCTTGTATCTCACAGATGCAGGGTACATCAAGTTGACTGTGGTGATTTAATCTGCTGCACCTGAGGCTGCTGGGAGAGATTTCCCTTTCTCTTCTTTCTTTGCACAGCTCCTGGGATTCAGCTTTGGATTTGACCCTGCCTCTGCATGTAGGTCTCCTGAGGGCATGTTCTTTGCTTAGACAAGGGGGTTAAAAAAGCAGCTGTTTCAGGGGCTCTGGCTCACACATGCTGGAGGGACAGAGGGGTACAGAGTGTGCGGTGAGCCTTCAGTGGTGGCAGAGGCCAGCGTGATGTTTGAACTGCCTGAGGCATGCCATGTGTTCTCCTGTGGAAGTTGTCCCTGGATCATGGGACCCTGGCAATGGTGGGCTGCACAGGCTCCTGGGAGGGGAGGTGTGGATAATGACCTGTGCTTGCACACAGGCTTCTTGTTGGTTGTATCAGCAGCCTTAGCATCTGATGCCCGTCTCTGGGGACCATGCTGATAGCCGTGGCTCACTCCCATCTCTGGAGTTCCTTTAAGCCATGCTCTTAATCCCCTCTCCTCGAGCACCAGGAAACAATGAGGCAAGAAAAATCTCTTGCCTCTTCAGCAGTTCTAGACATTTTCCCAGCTAGCCATGGTGCACTAGCCCTCTTCAGGCTGTGTTCATGCAGCCAACCCCAGTCCTCTCCCTGGGATCCAACAGAAGCTGAAGCCTCAGCTCCCAGCCCCCACCCATCCCTGTGGGTGAGCAGACAAGTCTTTCGGGCTGGTGAGTGCTGGTCAGCACTGATCCTCTGTGTGGTGATATCTCCATTTTGCCATCTGAACCCCTGTTGCTGTGCTCTCCTCCATGGCTCCGAATCTTCCTCCCTCCATCACCCACAGTCTCCGCCTGCAAAGGGTCTTCCTAGTGTGTGGAAACCTTTCCTCCTTCACAGCTCCCTCGCACTGGTGCAGGTCCCATCCCTATTCTTTTGTCTCTATTTTTGCTTTTCTCTTTTTCCCTACCCAGGTATGTGGGGAGTTTCTTGCCTTTTGGGAGGCATGAGGTCTTCTGCCAGTGTTCAGTAGGTGTTATGTAGGCATTGTTCCACATGTAGATGTATTTCTGATGTATTTGTGAGGAAGAAGGTGGTCTCCATGTCCTACTCTTCCATCATTTTGAAGCTCCTACTGTTTTTTTTTTTTTATTTCTATTACTTTTGTGTTTAATTGGTTTATTTTATTTTTGGATTTTTTTTTAGGCTGGTTATTTTCTTGTTTTTTGTTTTCTATTTTTATTTTTCTTTCTTATTTTGTATGCCTGTTTCCTTGGGGTATTTTATTTTATTTTATTTTTTTTGCTGTTGCCATTTGGCTGGGGTTTTGTTTTTCTGTTCATTTGTTTGTTTGTTTTTAATTGTTGCTGCTGCAGTTTGCTCATCTTTCTGCTTGTCTTGAGTTTTGTATAACTGTATGTTTTCATTTGTTTTTTTCCACCCATCATTTTCTTTTATCTTTCCCTTTTTTTCCCATTTTTTGGCCGAGCTGTGTGGCTTGCAGGGTCTTGGTTCCCAGGCCAGGGGTCAGACCGAGCCTTTGGTTTGGGAGTAATGAGCCCAGGACACTGGTACACCAGCGAATTCCTGGCCCCAGAGACTATTAATGGTCAAGAGCTCTCCTGGAGGTCTCCATTTTAACTCCAAGACCCGGCTCTACACAACTGCCTGTAGGCTCCAGTGTTGAAAGCCCAATGCCAAACAACAAGCAAAACAGGAACACAAACCCACCCATCAGCAGGCAGGCTGCCTAAAGTCATACTAAGCCCACAGATTCCCCAAAACACACCACCTGACACAGCCCTGCCCATCAGAGGGAAAATATCCAGCACCATCCAACAGAATGCAGGCACCAGTCCCTCTCACCAGGAATCCTACACAAGCCACGGGACCAACCTCACCCACTGGGAGCAGACACAAGAAACAAGAGGAGCTATGACACTGCAGACTGTGGAAAGGAGACCTCAAACCTAGTAAGCTAGATAGAAAGAGAAGACAGAGAAATACGTTGCAGATGAAGGAGCAAGGTAAAACTCATAAGACCAAATAAATAAAGATAAAATAGACAATGTACCTGAAAAAGAATTCAGAGTAATGGTAGTAAGGATGATCCAAAATCCCAGAAATAGAATGGAGAAAATAAAAGAAACGTGTAACAAGGATGTAGAAGAACTATAGAAAAAACAGTAATAAAAAACACAATAGCTGTATGAAAAATACACTAGAAGCAATTAATAGCAGAATAACTGAGACAGAAGAACGGATAAGTGAGCTGGAAAGTAGAAAGGTAGAAATAACTCTCACAGAGAAGAATAAATAAAAAAGAATGAAAAGAATTGAGGACAGTCTCAGAGAGCCCTGGAACAACATTAAACACATGGACATTCGAATTATAGGGGTCTCAGAAGGAGAAGAGTAAAAGAAAGGCACTGAGAAAAGATTTAAAGAGATTATAGTGGAAAATTACCTAACATGGGTAAAGAAATTGTCAGTCAAGTCCAGGAAGCACAGAGTCCCATATAGAATAAACCTAAGGAAAAACATGCAGAGACATATATTAATCAAACTATCAAAAATTAACTACAAATAAAAAATATTAAAACAGCAAGGGAAAAGCAACAAATAACATACAATGCAATCCCATTAAGGTTATCAGCTTATCTTTCAACAGAAACTCTACAGGCAAGAAGGGAGTGGCAGGATAAATGTAAAGTGATGAAAGTAAAAAAACTACAACCAAGGTTACTCTACCCCACAAGGCTCTCATTCAGATTTCACGGAGAAGTAAAACCCTTTACAGACAACCAAAGCTAAGAGAATTCAGCACCACCAAACCAGCTTTGCAACAAATGCTAAAAGAACCTCTGTAGGCAGGAAACACAAGGGAAGAGACTTAGAAACACAAACCAAAACAATTAAGAAAATGGTAATAGGAACCTACATATTGATAATTACCTTGAATGTAACTGGATAAATGTTCCAACTAAAAGATAGAGAGTAGTTGAATGGATAAAAAACAAGACCCATATACATGTTGTCTACAAGAGACCCGCTTCAGACCTAGGGACACATAGAGATTGAAAGTGAGAGGATAGAATAAGATATTCCATGCAAATGGAAATCAAAAGAGAACTGGAGTAGCAATACTCATATCAGACAAAGTAGGCTTTAAAATAAAGTCTGTCACAAGAGACAAAGAGGGACACTCCATAATGATCAAGAGATCAATCCAAGAAGAAGATATAACAATTAAAAATACTTATGTACCCAACATAGGAGCACCTCAATACATAAGGCAAATGCTAAGAACCATAAAAGGGGAAATCAACAATAATGGAATAATAGTGGGGGAATTTAGCACTCCACTTACACCAATGGATAGATCATCCAGAACAAAAATTATTAAGGAAACACAAGCCTTAAAAGACACATTAGACCAGAAAGACTTAATTCATATTTATAGGACATTCCATCCGTAGGCAGCAGAATACACTTTCTTCTCAAATGCACATGGAATATTCTCCAGGTTAGATCACACCTTGGGTCACAAATCAAGCCTCAGTAAATTTAAGAAAATTGAAATCATATCATGCATCTTTTCTGACCACAATGTTATGAGACTAGATATCAATTATGGGGAAAAAACCTCTAAAAAATACAAAGAAATGGAGGCTAAACAATATGCTACTAAATAATCAAGAGATCACTGAAGAGATCAAAAATGAAATTTAAAAATACCTAGAAAAAATGACAATGAAAACCCAATGACCACAAAACGAGGGGTTACAGCAAAAGCAGTTCTAAAAGGGAAGTTTATAGCAATAAAACCCTACCTCAAGAAACAAGAAAAATGTCAAATAAACAACCTAACCTTACACCTAAAGCAACTAGAGAAAGAAGAACAAACAAAACCAACAGTTACTAGAAAAAAAGTAATCATAAAATTCAGAGCAGAAATAACTGAAATAGAAATGAAAAAAAGAAAAGATCAGTGAAACTAAAATCTTGTTATTTCAGAAGATAAACAAAATTTATAAACCTTTAGCCAGACACATCCGAAAAAAAATAGGAAGAGGACTCAAATCAATAAAATTAGTAATGAAAAGAGAGAAGTTACAACTCACACAGCAGAAATACAAAGGACCATAAGAGATTACTACAAGTAACTATATTCCAATAAAACGGACAACCTGAAAGAAATTGAAAAATTCTTAGAAAAGTACAAGCTTCCAACATTGAACCAGGAAGAAGTAGAAAATATGAACAGAACAATCACAAGTAATGAAATTGAAACTGTGATTAAAAATCTTCCAACAAACAAAAGTCCAGGATCATATGGATTCACATATGAATTCTATCAAACATTCAGAGAAGAGCTAACACCTATACTTCTCAAGTTCTTCCAAAAATTGCAGAGGGAGGAACACCCCCAACCTCATTCTATGAGGCCACTATCACCCTGATACCAAAACCAGACAAAGATATCTCAAAAAAGAAATTCACAGGCCAATATCTCGGATGAACATAGATGCAAAAATCCTCAACAAAATACTAGCAAACTGAATCCAACAACACATTAAAAGGATCATACACCATGATCAAGTGGGATTTATACCAGGGATGCAAGGATTATTCAATATATACAAATCCATCAATATGATACACCATATTAACAAATTAAAGAATAAAATACATATGATCATCTCCATAGATACAGAAAAAGCTTTCAATAAATTTCCACAACGATTTATGATAAAAACTCTCCAGAAAGTGAGCATAGAGGGAACCTACCTCAACATAATAAAGGCCATGTCTGGAAAACCCACAGCAAACATCATTATCAATGCAAAAAACTAAAAGCATTTCTTTTAAGATCAGGGACAAGACAAGGGTGGCCACTCTCACCACTATTATTCAACATAATTTTGGAAGTCCTAGCCATGGCAATCAGATAAGAAAAATAAATAAAAGGAATCCAAATTGGTAAAGAAGTATTAAAACTGTAACTGTTAGAATATCACATGATACTATACATAGAAAATTCTAATGATGCCACCAGAAAACTACAAGAGCTAAACAAAGATTATAGTAAATTGCAGGTTACAAAATTAATACACAGAAATCTCTTGCATTCCTATACACTAACAACAAATGTTCAGAAAGAAAAATTCAGGAATCAATGTCATTAACCATTGCAACAAAAAGAATAAAATACCTAGGAAAAATCCTATATAATGAGGTAAAAGGCCTGTATGAAAAAACTATAAGATACTGATAAAAGAAATCAAAGACAACACAAACAGATGCAGAGATATAACATGTTCTTGAATTGGAAGAATCAATACTGTGAAAATGACCATACTACCCAAAGCAATCTACAGACTCAATGCAATCCCTATCAAATTATCAATGATTTTTTTCACAGAACTAGAACAAAATATTTTACAATCGGTATGGAAGAACAGAAGACCTAGAATCGCAAAAGCAACCTTGAGAAAAATAAACCGGAAGAGCTGGAGGAATCAGGCTCCCTGACTTCAGACTATAATACAAAGCTGCAGTAATCAAGACAGTATGGTACTGGCACAAAAACAGAAATATAGATCAATGGAACAGGATAGAAAGCCCAGACATAAACCTACACACCTATGGTCACCTAATCTATAACCAAGGAAGCCAGAATTTACAATTGAGCAGAGACAGCCTCTTCAATAAGTGGTGCTGGGAAAACTGGACAGCTACATGTAAAAGGATGAAATTAGAATGCTCCCTAAAACAATACACAAAAATAAACTCAAAATGGATTAAAGACCTAAATGTAAGGCCAGACACTATAAAACTCTTAGAGGCAGAACACTCTTTGACATAATTCTCAGCAAGATCTTTTTTGACCCACCTCCTAGAGTAATGAGAATAAAAACAAAAATTAAAAATGGGACCTAATGGAACGTAAACGCTTTTGCACAGCAAAGGAAACCATAAACAAGATGAAAACACAATCCTCAGAATGGGAGAAAATATCTGCAAATGAAGCAACTGACAAAGGATTAATCTCCAAAATATAGAAACAGCCCATGCTGCTCAATTTCAAAAAAACAAACAACCCAATCAAAAAATGGATGGAAGACCTAGACATTTCTCCAAAGAAGACATACAGATGGTCAACAAATTCATAAAAAGATGCTCAATGTCACTAATTAGTAGAGAAATGCAAGTCAAAACTGCAATGAGGTGTCACCTCACTCTGGTCAGAATGGCCATCATCACAAAATCTACAAACAATAAATGCTGAAGAGGGTGTAGAGAAAAGGGAACCCTCTTGCACTGTTGGTGGAAATGTAAATTGATAGAGCCACTGTGGAGAACAATATGGAGGTTCCTTAAAAAACTAAAAATAGAACTACTATGTGACCCAGCAATCCCACTACTGGGCATATACCCATAGAAAACCATAATTCAAAAATACACATGCATCCCAATGTTCATTGCAGCACTATTTACAATAGCCAGGACATGGAATCAACCTAAGTACCCATCAACAGAGGAATGGATAAAGAAGATGTTGTCCATATATACAAAGGAATATTCCTCAACCATAAAAGGGAAGAAAATTGGGTCATTTGTAGAGATGTGGATGGGCCTAGAGACTGTCATATAGAGTGAAGTAAGTCAGAAAGAGAGAAACAAATATTGTATATTAATGCATATGTGTGGAATTTGAAAAAAATTTGGTATAGACCATCTTATTTACAAAGCATAAATAGAGACACAAATATAGAGAACAAATGTATGGATACCAAGGGGGAAAGGGGGTGTGGGATAAATGGAGAGATTGGGATTGACATATAAACACTATTGATACTATGTATAGAATAGATAGCTAGTGAGACCCTACTGTTTAGCACAGGGAACTCTAGTCATTGCTCTGTGTTGACCCAAATGGGACGGAAATCCAAGAAAAGGGGATAGATGTATACATATACCTGTTTCACTTTGCTGTACAGTAGAAACTAACACAACATTGTAAGGCAAATATATATACTCCAATAAAATTTTTATAAATAAATAAAACCTTTTTTCTTGACCCAAAGTTATTAGGAATTTATCCATGTTTCCCTCTAGGAGTCTTATAGTTTTAGCTTTTATGTTTATGTCTATGATACATTTTGAGTTACTTTTTGTATGTGTTGTAAAGGTCAAATTCATTTCTAGTGTGTGGACATATAAATTCTGCTATTAATTATTGAAAATATATTTTTTTCATATTGGTTTTCCTTGAAGCCTTTGTCAACATCAATGGGCTCATCAATATGTGAGCTATTCATAGATTCTCTATTCTGTTATCTTTATTATATGTCCATCACAGGGCCGATTTTCAAGTCATCTGTGTAGCTGGGCTAGTGGGGATGAACATAGAGCAAGTTAAAATGCCACATATCTCACTGTTCTTACCAGGATTAAGCCAGTTTTCTTGAGTAAATATTTCATGGATTGTTAAGTCTTTGGTTAGTATCCAGAATTCTAAAAATGTTGACTCATACATTTTGCCAGTGTTATTTTTTTTTTTATGGAGAGGGTTTTCAGAGGTCCTTAATTTGCTGTTCCCTGTGCTGTCCACTGGAGCCTTTTTTTTTAAATGCCCCCACCCCGCATTCTTATCTCCACTTACCTAATCTATCACCAAATCCTGATGACTATTTGTTCATAGTATTTCTTGTATTACTTTAATTTTCTCTACATCTTCTATCAAAACTCTAATTCAAGTAATCAGAATCTCTGGCCTGGAAGACAGCAGTGTACTCTTATTGCTTGCCCCCACAATCCTTCTGTGTGCCCTCCCCAGTCCATCCTACCACTGTGGCCAGAAAAAGTATTTTAATGCCAAGTCCCTGTTTAATACCTGTTCATTGTTTCCCATTACATCTAGGAATACAATATAAAATCCTTAATATGACCTACACAAGATGCTTAAGGATCTGGCTGTAACCTACTTCTCTGACCTTATCTAAAACTACTGTTCATCTTCATGCTCTGCCCTTCAGTCATATTAATAATCTTTCAATTTCCAGAATATGCCAGATGCTTTTCCACCTTTGTACCTTTATTTATGCCAAATGTCTACAGCATACTTTCTCTCACTGTTTGGCTGGATAAATCTTACTTATTTTTACTAGTTTCAGTTTACATATCACATCTTCATAAGAGACCTCATACAAGCTTTCAAACAAAATCAGGCGTCCACTATTATTCTTTCTCTTTCCCATAATAACCTTCAGGGATATTTTTTGAGTTTATAATAGCTCAGAACATAATATTAATGTTAAAGAATTAACTCAATATCTCCTCTAGAAATTCATCCAAACTGACCACAAAGAATGCAATTTGCACACACCTATATCCAGGGTAAGGTACTGTAGCACACCTATATAGGTTGCACTTTAATAATAGTACAGAACAAGTTTTGAGAATTTTAGAAATCATGTAACATAATGTACTGTTACTTCCAATAGTTTCTGGTATTTTAATTGTTTTTTATTCCTGGGCTTTTATTTGAGTCCAATACATAAAGCGTAGGGATGGAAAGGAAGAGATTGGATAGGCTGGATAGTATTCTTAAGTGTTTATGTTTTTATGTGTTTTTTTATAAGGAATCTGAACTTGAAAAGTCATGACAATCTGCATGGATATTACTCCAGCAACCCACCATTCAACTTAGTTGACTTTGGTACGTTTTAGTATTAGTCAATCCAGCATGATTTTACTATTAATAGCAACATTCCATAAATTCTTGATTAAATTTCAGAGAGAAAAATGTTAGTCACTTAGGATTATTTTGTGTTCTTTGATTCAGATAACAGTTACTTTTTATTAGACGTTTCATATCAAATTACTGGATATTAACCTCTAAGACACGAAAAACAGCAGGAAATTAAAATGTTGAATAAAGAAACACTTTTTCATGCATTGAGGTTTACTGAAAGCTGTGTTACAAGTAGTGGTTTGTGGTTATGGCATTCTTTAAAGCACCCATATTTAAACTTCCCTTGGTCAGAAATGTGAGAAGTCTTTATATTTGAGTGGCATCAATGGATAATGTTAAATATATTCATATTTTTCTTCCTTTCTTTCTATCTATCTATCTATCTATCATCTGTCTATTTATATAGATTGAAAGGTCTATAATATTTGTATAATTCTGCCAAGAACTAAAAATGAAGTAATTCATCTGAGTCCTAATCTGCCAGAATGTGAGTCTTCAGAGAAAAAGGAACTCCACAAACATTGAGGATAAGCTAGTCTTAAAAGGCAGAATCTCAAGAGATATCAGGATATAAAAGTGTAGTCCCTTTAATTGATTTGTAAGTTAACAGAAGCCCAACACTAAATGGTATGAAAGGTCAAAGAGAGAGATATACTTCTTTGTGTTTAACACTTAATTTTCAGATGACAACTAAATATATACATCATTGTACCTAATTAAATTAAAAGTAATATAGAATGCTTTATAGGGCCAAATTCTTCCCCCAAGTACCACTTGTGATTACTGAAGAATGAATTTTGGCTCATTGTTTTCAAATGGCAATATTTAAATCAATTTTTGTACCATAGGTGAAATCTTAAACAATTTTAAAAAATTATAAAAATTTTATTAATCTCATTTATTTTAGATTTGCAAAATAGAATGATACATTCCAAGGGGCATGGAAGAAAGAATTCACACTCTTACAAACACACCCTAGCTCTTCCAGCCTGGACTTTACATGTAAAACAGGAACACAAATAGAGATATATTGCCATTCAACCAACACTTATTTTCAGTGCCAATCTGAATATTTCTCATATAAGTGGCTTGGAGGACTGTCATATCACCACCGAAAAATATTCAGAAAATGTGTATGGCTTTCAAAAGCCCTGTGATCAGTGAAATTTAAGTCGGGTTCTTCTTTCGTTACCAGCTTCCTTTCATTTCATATATTGCTGCATAAACCCAAGAAAAACTTCCCTCAGGTTTGTACTGGTCCAAGAATGACAATTATTAATGCTGAACGCAAATCATTCACTAATTATATACCACAAAAATTGAGCAAGAATCTGCTAGATGAGGAAGCTACTCCAAGGATACTCAGGGGGCACATTGGGCTACTAGGGAAGTATTTAGAACAATGTAGAATCAAGCTAATAAAAAGGTGATGTGTGAAAAGATATTTCAATGGCTAGCATCTGGCTTCCAAATGTGTTAATCCTCCTTACATATTTATGAAAGAAATGAGTAGAAAGCAGTGCTTCCCTACTTTGTGAGCTGAAAAGCAGATGCACAGAGACAATAGAAGATTGTCTCCCCATGACTTAGTGACAAATGCAGGGGTAGAATTCATGCCATTTATTTCTCAATCTGAACCTCTGTGGCTAGGCTGAGTAACTTGGGAATAATGAAGGAATCTGAGAGCACCTGATTTACTCTAGTGACAATATTCACATTAAAACATTTTGGATGCAATTTATAGCCTCTGACTGGGCTATGAAATGAAAAGGAACAAGAGTTGAAAAGGATCATAACCTGAATCCTGCTGATCACGATGACATTGGTTTATATTATTTATTTTTCTTTCTCCCTGGTGTGCATACTTGGGTGAACCCTGGAAGAGCTCCAGCTAATGTACAATAGAGCAGTTGCGGTACGCGGGCCTCTCACTGCTGTGGCCTCTTCCGTTGCAGAGCACAGGCTCCGGACGCACAGGCTCAGCGGCCATGGCCCATGGGCCCAGCTGCTCCGCGGCATGTGGGATCCTCCCAGGCCGGGGCACGAACCCGTGTCCTCTGCATCGGCAGGCGGACTCTCAACCACTGCGCCACCAGGGAAGCCCCGAACAGTCTATTTGAAGAGCAATATGAGCCATAGAGATAAGAGCACTGTACTGTATTTACTCCATTAAATTTAACACAACTCACAGACTGTTATGGAGGAATTTCTGTGTTCACAGCACAGTACTAGATATTTAGGTAGGTACGATGATCAGTGAAAAATGGCCCTTGATCCTACAGGAATACTGACTTCTGTGTAAGTTAAAGATTTGGGATCATCTTAGAATAATGCTTTTCTGATATTTATCTCACTCTGGCTCTTGTCTTCAAGCAGAAATATTCAGTGAATGATTTCAGTCATCTATCCATATATTCATTCACTCTAAATCATTTCTGTAGCACCCATCGTGTTCCAGGGTCTCAGTGATGTGCTGGGAATGAGAAGCACAGGCACTGTTCTAAAGATACTCAGTATTTAATACAATGTATTAAACTTCAGAACACATTATATACATAAACATTTGCATGTATATTTGATCAGAGAATATGCTATCCATTATATATTGACTTCTTCATAAATAAATTAACTAGATCATTCAATGTGTGTGTTATTTTCTTCTTATCAGATTGAATTCTGAAGAAAAAAATGACAGTTTAAAAATAGATACATTCTGATATTTTATTTGGAGTAAGTCCAGATAAAATCCTCATGATTGGCTTCACATGGACCACATCTAATTTTGCTCCCAAATAGCCTTATCTTTAACAATCTTTTTTATTTATTCTGACTTAGACTATAAAGGGGATAATTATTTCTCCAAAAATATAGTTAGTACACATTTGGCATAATGATATCATATTAATTCAGTAAAATCTACTTCTAAGTGTTTATAATAACCCACAGAAGAGCTTTTCTATATATATGCCACTTTGCCATATTCGAAAAGAAACAAATAATAGTTGAATAGATGTAGTGCCTTATAGTTTTCTTTAAAAACAATTTTTTACAATTTTGAAATATTTAAAAAACATAACAGTAGAATAATTAATTGAATAAGGTCCATTCAAGAAGATCATCCTCCTTGAACAATTTCTTCAGATGATCTCCTAGCTTACATGGTAAATTTCACGTATATTAAGTCGGGCTTAATCTGAATAAAAAACTTAAATCTCAAAATAATTTCATACTGTATTCCTACAGTGAGAGATATTGCCCCGAATCAGGTTCAACAACTTAAAGTAAAAAGAGAGAATGGCCTGTATCTAATCATCCTGCTATACCCCTTCTACAACTTGATCTGCTATTTCTGTTTCCTCCAGGTTCAGAGTGGAGAGGAAAAGGAAGTGGAAAAATTGAAAAAGTATTATCTGACTAACTGTAATCTATATTTGTGATTACAGGCATACCTCATTTTATATTGAACTTCACTTTATTGTGCTTCACATAGACTTTTCTTTTTACAAACTGAAGGTTTGTGGCAACACTGTATTGGGCAAATCTATGGAACCATTTTTCCAACATCATTTGCTCACTTCGTGTCTCTGTGTCACTCACATTTTGATAATTCTTACAATATTCTAATGTGATTCATTATTATTACATTTGTTATGGTGATCTGTGGTCATTGATCTTTGGTATTACTATTGTAATTGTTTTGGGGCACAACAAAGCGTGCCCATATAAGACAGCTAACTTAACTGATAAATGTTTGTGTTCTGACTGCTCCACCAACTGGCTGTTCCACATCTCTCTCCCTACTCTCAGGCCTCCCTATTCCCTGAGACAAAAAAAAAAATTGAAATTAGGCCATTTAATAACCCTACCATGGCCTCTAATTGTTCAAGCAAAAGGAATAATCACACATCTCTCACTTTAAATTAAAAGCTAGATATAATTAAGCTTAGTGAAGAAGGCAGGTGGAAAGCTGAGATAGACCCAAAGCCAGGCTTCCTGTGCTAAACATTTACCCAAGTTATGAAACTAAAGGAAAAATTATTGAAGAAAAGTAAAAGTGTTATTCTATGAACTCACAAATGTTAAGAAAGCAAAAAAGCCTTATTGCTGTTATAGAGAAAGTTTTCGTAGTCTGGATATAAGATCAAGCTAGCCACAGCATTCCCGTAAGCCAATTCAGAGCAAGGCCCTACCTCTCTTCAATTCTGTAAAGGTTGAGAGAAGTGAGGGAACTGAAGAAGAAAAGTTTGAAATTAGCAGAGCTTGGTGCATAAATTTGAAGGACAGAAGCCATCTCCATAGCATAAATGTGCAAGAGGAAGCAACAAGTGCTAATGTAGAAGCTTCAGCAAGTTATCTAGATAGATCTAGCTAGAACAATTAAGGAATGTGGTTAAACTAAACAACAAATTTTCAAGGTAGTTTAAACAGCCTTATATTGAAAGAAGATGCTATCTAGGACTTCACAGACAGAGAGAAGTCAATGCCTGGCTTCAAAACTTCAAAGAACAGGATAACTGTCTTGTTAGGGGCTGATGCACCTGGTGACTAAGTTGAAGACAATGCTTATTCTGAAAACCCTAGGGCCCTTAATAATTATGCTAAATCTACTCTGCCTATGCTCTATAAATTGAACAACAAAGCCTGGACAACAGCACATCTGTTTACAACATGGTTTATTTTAAGCCCACTGTTGAAACCTACTGCTCAGAAAAAAAAAAATTTCTTTCAAAATATTACTGCTCATTGACAATCCCAACTAGTCACTTAAGAGCTCTGGTGAAGATGTACAATGAGGTTAATGTTGTTTTCATGCCTGTTAACACATCCATTTGGCAGCCCATGGATCAAGGAGTAATTTCAACTTTCGAGTCTTATTACTTAAGAAATACATTTTGTAAGGCTACAACTGCCATAGATAGTGATTCCTCAATGGATCTGGGTGAAGTAAATTGAAAACCTTCTCTGGATACAATTCACCATCCTAGATGCTATTAAGAACATTCGTGATTCAAGGGAAGAAGTCAAAATATCAACATCCACATGAGTTTGGAGGAAGTTGATTCTAACTCTCATGGATAATGTTGAGGGGTTTAAGACTTCAGTGGAGGAAGTAATTGCAGATGTGGTAAAAATAGCAAGAGAACTAGAATCAGAAGTGGAGCCTGAAGAAGGGACTGAATTTCTGCAATCTCATGATAAAACTTGAATGGATGTGGAGTTGCTTCTTACGGATGAGCAAAGAAAGTGTTTTCTTGAGATGGAAGCTACTCCAGAGGAAGATGCTGTGAAGACTGTTGAGTTGACAGCAAAGACTTAGAATTTTACATAAACTCGGTTGATAAAGTTGATAAAGGTGTGAGAGGACTGACTCCAACTTTGAAAGAAGTTCTATTGTGGGTTAAATGCTATCAAACAGCATTGCATTCTACAGAGAAGTCTTTTGTGAAAGGAAGAGTCAACCAATGTGGAAAACTTCATCGTTGTCTTATTTTAAGAAATTGCCACAGCCACCCCAACATTCAGCAACTACAGCCCTGATCAGTCAGTAGTCACCAATATTGAGGTAAAACTCTCCACCAGCAAAAAGATTATGTCTCACTAAAGGCTCAGTTGATGGTTAGTGTATTTTTAGCAAAGTATTTTTAATTAAGTATTTTTAGATACATTGCTATTTCACACCTAATATGTTACAGTATAGTGTAAACATAACTTTTATATGCACAGTGAAATCAAAACACTTGCATGTGACTTGCTTTATTGCAATACTTGCTGTATTGTAGTAGTCTGGAACCAGACCTGCAATATCTTCAAGGTATGCTTGTATTATGTTGTGATCTGGAATTGATGCTCTCTGCAGGACAGATGCCTGGACTCTAGCCTTTTGTTTATGTAGTGATTTCATTAGCGAAAACCTGTGGGAGCGTCTCATATTATTTGAAAAGGCAATTTGCTCTTTGTTTACTGCTCCTAACCCCCCTTAGATCCTGGTTCTGGCAGTAAATTCAGATCAGATCTGTCTGTTGGGTTCATTACACTGTGGCAGATAATTTTCTTGGGGTGAGATGCTGGTTAAGATAGTGTATGCCCAGCTACATTCATTAATGCACAGTCTGGCCCATGAGAGGCATGGACCACTCCTTATTCACGCCTTAACCCAGGCCCTGGCAACCAATAATTTACTTTCTGTCTCTGAATTGGCTTATTCTGGACATTTCATATAAATGGAATTGTACAATATGTGCCTTTTTTGTTTCTGACTTCTTTCACTGAGCATACTGTTTACAGGGGTTATTCATATTGCAACATGTTTCAGAGCTTCATGTTTTAAATTGCTAAATAGTATTCCATTGTATTGATTCACCACATTTTGTGTACCCAGTCATCAGTTGATATTTAGCTTGCTTCTGCCTTTCGGATATTATGAAAAATGCTGCTACAGATATCAGTGTACATGTTTTTGTGTGGACCCGTGGTTTATATACATAGGAGCAGAATTGTTGGGTTGTTTAGTTAATCAGTTAAACTATTTGAGTAGCCATCAATCTGTTTTCCACCATTTTGCATTCCCGTCAGCAATGTATGAGGGTTCCAATTCTACAATTTTGCCAATACTTCTTATTGTCTGTCTTTTTTATTTTAGCCATCCTAGTGGATGTGAAGTGGTATTTCATCATGTTTTAACCTATTTCCCATTGACTAATGATACTGAACATCTTTTCATGTGCTGTTTGGCCACTTGTATATCTTCTTTAGAGAAATGCCTCCTCAAATGATTTGCCTATTATTTAAACTTGTTATATTTTTATTGTTGAGTTGTAAGTGTTCTTTATATATTCTGAATATAAATCTCTTAGACATAAAATTTGCAAATATTTTCTCCCATTCTGTGGGTTTTCTTTTCACTTTCTTGATGAGGTATTTTAAAACACAAAAGTTTTAAATTTTGATGAAGTCTAATATATGTTTTTTCCTTTTTCATTTGTGCTTATTGTATTATATCTAAGAAACTATTGCTTAATCTTAGGTCATGAAGATTTACTTCTGTGTTTTCTTATAAAAGTTTTAGTTTTAGTTCTTACATTTAGATGTATAATCCATCTTGAGTTCATTTTTGTATAGGATGTGAGGCATGGATCCAAGTCTGTTCTTGGTTATTCTGGATCCAATGAATTTCCAAATGTGTTTCAGAATCAGCTGGCCAATTCCTGCATAAAAGGCAGCTGAGATTTTCATGTGATTATGTTGAATCTCTACATCAATCGAGAGTATTGCCGTTCTAACAATTTGTGTTTCTGTGCATGAACACGGCGAGTTCTTAGATTTAGTTAGATTCTTAAAAGTTAGTTCAAAGATGCTTTGTAGTTTTAAGGGTACAGCACTTATACTTCTTTTATTAAATGTATTCCTAATTTTATGTTACTGTAACTTAGATTATCATAATTTCATTTTTACATTGTTCATCACTAGTGTAAAGAAAAACAATTGTTTTATATACATTAATCTTTATATATTATATATTTATACATTATGTTATAATATGTATAATATCTCTATCTCTATATCTGTATCTATCTATCTATACACACACACACACACACACACACATACACACACACAGAGGGAGGGAGGGAGAGGAAGAGAGAGAGAGAGAGATGAACGTGATTTCTTTTTCTTGCTTGCCTAATTGTTCTGGATAGGTCTGCTAGTACAGTTGGCTCTCCATATCGGTGGGTTTCGCATCCATGGATATTGAGGACTGAATGTAAGGGACTTGAGCATCTGTGGAATTTGGTATCCAGAGGGTATCCTGGAACCAATACCCTGTAGGTACTCAGGGAGGAGTGTACAATGCTGAAAAAAAGTGGCAAAAATGAATATCCTTTTTTTTTGAACTAATGAAGAAAGCATTGTCATTCATCATTAACTATGATGTTAGCTGTGGGTTTTTTGTAGATGCCTTTCATAAAATTGCAGAAGTTGTCTTCTATTCCTGGTTTGTAGAATGCATTTTAATCAGGAAAATTTGTTGTATATGGTCAAATGCTTTTTCTGCTCCTATTGATATGACAAAGGGGGTTTGCCATTCATTCTATTAAATACTGTATTACATTGATTGATTTTCAAATGTGATAGCAACCTTGCATTCCTAGGGTAAATCTTACTTGGTTCCAGTGTGTAATCCTTTTTATATGTTTCTAGATATTATTTACTCATATTTTGTTGAAGATTTTTGATCTATATAAGGGATATTGATCTATAGTTTTCTTGTGATAGCTGTCAGATACTGATATCAGTAATACTGTCATCAAAGAATGAGCTGAGAGATGTTCCTCTTCTTCAGTTTTGGAAGAGTTTGTGAAAGATTTTTGTTAGTGTTTCCTTAAACATTTGATAGAACTCAGTAGTAAAATCATCTGGTCCTTCACTTTTCTTTGTGGGAGATTTTTTATTGCTAATTTAATATTTCTGTACTTATAGATCTACTCAGATTTTCTTTTTCTTCTTGAGCTAGTTTTGTTATTTTGTACGTTTCAAGGATTCTTCATATCATCTATGTTATCTAATATATTGAAATGCATTTTTTCGTAGTATTTAGTTAGCATTTTGTCAATTTTTCTAATTTTTTGAAATAATCAACTTTTGTTTTATAGGTTTTCTTATTTTTTTCCTATTCTGTCCATATTTTATTTCTTCCAAATCTTTATCACTTTGCTTCACCTGCTTGATTTGTGTTTAGCTTGCTCTTTCTTCTCTAGTATTATGTTAGAAGATTAAGTTATTAATTTCAGATATTTGTTCTTTTAAAATATATTTATTTAAGCTACAAATTTTCCTTTGAGCACAGCCTCTGCTGCATCCCATACATTTTGTATATGATGTTTCTATTTCATATCTCTGAAAATGATCTCTTATTTATTTTGTGATTTCTTCTTTAAACCACTAGTTATTAAACAATGTGTTCCTAAATTTCCACAAATTTGTGAATTTCCAAAAATTCTTTGTTATTAATTTCTAGGTTGATTCCAATGTGGTTAGAGCTCATACTTTGCATTATTTCAATTCTTATAAATGTATTTAGATTTGTTTTCTGGAATAACATATAGTTAATTTTGGAGAATGTTATATGTGCATTTGACAATAACCTGTGTGTGCTTTCTGCTATTGTTGGATGGAGTGTATATAGGGGTCTGTTAGGTCTAGTTGGTTATAGGATTGTTCAAGTATTTTATTACTTTGTTGATTTTCTGCCTAGTTGTTCTAATTATTATTGAAAATGGGGTATTAAAATGTCCAAACATTCTTCATGAATGTTCTACTTGCACCTTCAATGTTGTAAGTTTGGGTTATTTTTTAAAAAATGTTTATTGGAGTACAGTTGCTTTACTATATTGTGTTAGTTTCTGCTGTACAGGAAAGTGAATCAGATATATATATATATATATATATATATATATATATATATATATATATATATATATATTCTTTTTTATATTTCCTTCCCATTTAGGTCACCACAGATCATTGAGTAGGGTTCCCTGTGCTAAACAGTAGGTTTTTATTAGTTATCTATTTTATACATAGTAATGTATATATGTCAGTCTGAATCTCCCAATTCATCCCACACCTCTCTTCCCCCCTTGGTAACCATAAGTTTGTTCACTACATCTGTGACTCTATTTCTGCTTTGCAAATAAGTTCATCTGTATCATTTTTCTAGATTCCACATATATGCATTAATATGTGATATTTGTTTTTCTCTTTCTGGCTTCACTCTCTATGACGGTCTCTAGGTCCATCCACATCTCTGCAAATGACACTGGTTCTTTTTTGTCTGGTACAAAGATGTTTATAATTGTTAGGTCTTCAAGATTGATTGATTCTTTTCTGGAGGGTGTTAAATTATTCTGATGTCTGATTTACACATTCATTTATTTATTTATTCATTCTTTTTTAATTGAGATATACTTGATATATAACATTGTGTAACTTTAACATGTACAACATGTTGATTTAACAAATTTATATATTGCAGTATGACTTTGACTATAGTGTTAGCTAACACATCTAGCACATGTTCATGGTGGGAACATTTAAGATTTAGTCTCTTAGCAATTTTAAAGTATATGATACCATTTTTTGACTATAATTATTATGCTGTGCATTAGATTTCCAGAACTTATTCATCTTCTCGTTGCAACTGTGTATTCTCTGACATAATTTTCTCTCTGTTGTTCAGATTGTGTAATTTCTATTGTTCTATCTTTAAGTTTACTCTTTCCTGTGTCTTCTCTAGTCTGTTGTTGAGTTGTTTTAGTTTGGTTAAAGTATTTTTCAGTTTTTTCAATATACATTTGGTTTTTCTTTATATCTCCTTTTTCTTTGCTGAGATGTGTTTCATTGTTGAGATTTACTTTGTCACTTAATTTCAGTCTTGCTCAAATACATATTGAAGCATTTTTATAACTGTTTTAAATTTGTCAGATAATTTCAATATTTGTATTATCTTTATAGTTCAAAGCATCTTTTTAATTGCTTTTCTCATTCAATTTGTGACTGATTCTTTGTATGACAATTGAGTTTGATTGTATCCTGGATATTTTGGATATTATACCATGAAACACTTAATATAAATCCTCTGTGTTAGCAGGCATCTTCTAAAATAACACTGGCTAAGAAAGGAAAGAAGGAACGTTGTCTCTTTACTTTCAAGTGGGAGTGAAAAGTCCGGATTCCTCGTTCAGCCTTCATTGATACTTCAGGGTGGGAGGAGCACCGCATTACTCCTGGGTGGGGTTGAAGGTTCAGGCACTGTATTAGGCCTCTGATGACACTACCCTGTCTTGTTGAGGGAGAGATACTTCTTTACTGCTCTCCACATGGCCTCCATTGTCATTGCAAAGAGGTGAATCTCATTACTGCTTAACAGTGGTACATGTTATAGCTCTTCATTATGTCCCTTCTGACAACACAGTGGTGTAGAGTGGTGCCTCATTACTGCCAATCATGGTGTGGAAATCCAGGTTCTCCACATCTTCTCCACTGATGCCATGGTCCAGGTGGCGGAGGTGCCCCATTACCATCTGGCAGAGATGAAAGTTCCAGTTTACCACTAGTTCTTCCCTGACACAACCCTGGTGGATTGTATGGTGAGGGAGAGGTTTGCCTCCTTGTAGCAGGGCAAAGGTGTAATTCTAGTCCCCTTCTTTGTTTTTTCTGATTAAGTAGGGGTAAGACTACTGTTTTTTGTTTGTTTGTTTGTTTTGTTTTTTCTATATTGTTTGGCTACAGTAGGATGAATGTGGTCTCAAAGTTTTCTTATTAAATTCTCCACTATGGTACTTTAGCTATTGAGAATAGACTTTTGTTGGGACTATTTTTGTCACATATATTGGTGTTCCTGGGCTGCTGCAATCTCTAGCATACAGTCTGGGTTATATGAGGTGAAAAAGAAAACCCAAGAGTATAACAATAATCTTATCCTTTGTATTCATAGTTCCCTAGCTACTTTAACTGTTTCTCTTATCTTTTAAGAGTCTCCTCATATCTCTTTTATATATAATATCCAGGGTTTTTTATAACTGTACTTGAAGAGAGAAATAAGAAGTATGTATACTCCATCTTGTCTATAACCTGTTGGCTCAAAATATCTAATTATTTATTAAATACAAGACTAAACTCAGTCACAAGGATACAATTTTTATATAACCCATTTTTCCTTTGCTTTCCAAATATATGCACTGAAAAGCGTTGTGTGTCTGAATAGACAGATTATTTCTGGAAGAAAATCATTTTTACTATAGTATCACTTAGAAAATTGCTTGCCTGTTGCACCAAATTATTGTTAGAAAAAAATTAATGTTCCTTTAAGCATCTTAATTTACTCTTTAGAATTACGTGGGGCTGTAAGATGTTCTCATTGAATAAAAATGAAAGAAAGGTGACTAAAGGTAAATTATAAGTTCACTTGCAGGGTAACTGTTCTGTGAAACATACATTTTCTTACTGCAGGGTAATTAGGAAATGGGAAAAAAGCATGAGAAACAGTACTAGAATAAAAGTATGTGCATCCTGGAATATTTACAAAAAATCATATAATCATTCTGCTTATCATTGATGTAATTAACTCCAACATGTTTTCTCTCTCTCTCTCTCTGTCTCTCTCTCTCTCTATATATATATGTATATATATACATATACAATATATATATGAATAATAAAAATTGTTCTATAACTGTAACTATCTAAAAAATAAAATTAATAATTTTCCAATCATAAATAATAATAGATATTTACTATAAAACATTATAATACATGGACGGGCAAACAGAAGAAAGTATTAACTCACTGCAATCCCATTTTTTTTGTGTCCATCAGACCCTTTCACATGTATACTGCACAAGGAAACTGAAATCATACTATGCATGCTATTCTTTTACTTTTGTGTGTGTGTGTGTGGTACGCAGACCTCTCACTGTTGTGGCCTCTCCCGTTGCAGAGCACAGGCTCTGGAAGCGCAGGCTCATCGGCCATGGCTCACAGGCCCAGATGCTCGGCATGGGGGATCTTCCCGGACCGGGACATGAACCTGTGTCCCCTGAATCAGCAGGTGGACTCTCAACCACTGTGCCACCAGGGAAGCCCCTTTTACCTATTTTTTAACTTAACTATGAGACCAATTTTCAATAGCTATAACCATATTTACATATGTATTCCCGACAGATTGTGGATATTTTATTACTATTAATATTATTATTGAATAAATACTATGTTGTTAGGCTTTAAGGTTGTTTCTAGGTTTTCACTACCATATACTACTATACAATATTATTGAAACCATACCAAACACTCTGAACCTGATAGCTGTTGCACTAAATACTATTTGATATTTAATTAGCTTAAGCTTATTAACAAAAGTTTCCAAAACTTTCTTCATGGTTTCCTTATTTAACAGAAATTTTTATTTGTAGGATATTATCCTTTTCTTTTTCTCAATTGTCTTGAACAACGTCTATTTCATAAAGACCCTTGGATAACATTATTTCCTCTTCTAATCCTCCTGTGTTCTTTCCTTCTACCTCATGTTTATAGGTAAACCTAAATTGACTTACTCCCTAGTGGATTCATGCTAATTACTAATGAAATCCCCTCTGTATGTGTTTTACATGCATTAGTTGTTGAACAAATGTTCATTGAATAGAAATCAATCAGTCACTATTTAAGTACCAACACTATTCAAGTTGGAACAGTGAATGAAGAGGTTTACAATTTATACCCTTTCACTTTCATAGAGCTAACAGATTAATTGAAGTAGTAGTTAATAGCTAACATTGAAAAACCATTATGTTTCTAGTGTATTCGTAAGGGTTTTATATGCATTAACTATTTTAATAATCAAAACAATCTCATAAGGTAGAATCTATTATTTTCTTTGATGGATGAAGACATCAAAGCACAGAGAAAGTAATTAATATGTCTGAGATCACACATCTGGTAAGTATCACAGCTGGCATTTAAACCCATAAAAGTCTAAGTTTAGAACCCATACTTCTCTCTTTATTGTATTTTAACATGATGTAAGATATGCCTACATAGAATAGTCATGCACTGTCTTGTTTTTGCTTTAAGCATATTCAGAAAGACATTTAACAAGTTTTAATATAAGATGCTGATCAAGATGGAGAAATACACTCTGGATGACAGTTCAATTATGAAGGTTTTTTTTTTTAATAGTCTTTCTATCAGACTTACATAATATTCATAAATGGATTCCTATCACCAAGGAATTAGGTTTCTCAAGGTATCTTTTGGTCTCAATATTTTTCATCAGTCACAAAAAGAAGATGTAACAAGCATAGTTTTTCAATCTGTTGAAGGCACAAATCTGGAAGAAAAAATAAATATACCAGAAATCAGAAATAGCATTGCAAAGTGATTGTAAATGTTTATAATCTAAAATATATTTTATTTGGTTTTGGATTTTACTATTCAATTTGAAATGTCTAACAGATAGTTACACATTCAGATTACATCATTTGGCAGGTGTTCACTGTATGGATACACAAGAAAAATAAGGAGACGTGACATCATTGGTTATTCATTTCTTCAACAGCAACAAAATTCTCAGCAGTCACACAGGCAGGCTTCATAAAGATGGGAATGCTATTCAAGCTACAACAGTAGTCTCCTTGTCTGAAAACAGGTCTTTGAGCCAGCAATAGCCAATAAAGTCATTCTTTTAGAAATGATCCACTTAAAAATTAGAAATGAGAATCCATTGCTTTCTATATTAGAAAATCACCATACTTAATGATTCAGCTTATGCCTGTCTCTGATTTTACTTCATCTTCCACTACAGGCTAACTTCTATCTTACACTTACAATTTCTGTTTTATCCATAGTACCTGTGATCTCGTGGACTCTTTTAATGGTTGATAACATAAGATAGAACAAGGATCATGGGTAAGTAAGATCATCAGAGATGCTTACTGTAACTTAATATGGGAAATAACTCTGTTGTGCTACACAAAGATGAAATTGACTGCCTCACAAAGTAGTGAGTTCCCTATTACTGATGGTGTCAAATAAAAGTTGGATGACTGACCAAATTTAAGCATGCTATAGAATTTCATGATCATCAAATAGATTGTTAGACTAGATGACTTTTAAATTCCAACCTAACCACGTGATTCTGTGACTGATTAAAAAGTCAGTAAAACACTGTATATGTTCAGAATAGGATTTGAAAACTGTGGTATTCGGTTGGTCATGGAACAGGTAGAATTTAAAACTGTCCTTGAGAGGGATAAAATTTTAGAGAAGTGGATAGTATTGTAGAAATTCATTTTATTAGAGTGCAATAATTTGACCAAAGGGAGTTCATCAGTTTACGCCAGAGTTTTGTTGATGCAAAGATACACTTTGAGAGTTGAGAATTCTTTAACTGAAATTTTAGAATTTTTACCTTTAGTACAGTAAGTGTAATTCTGCACAGAAAGATTTTTATCTTGGAAAATGGCATTCATAAGGAGTATTTAGGAATGGCCATTTATGGAGTTTAGATAAGATGGGATGGGAAGAAGGAAAGATATGGACTATACTATACATAGGAAAACCTATTAAGGAATATTAGAAGGTCCCATCTTATAAAGGACCCAAATCAGTGCTGTGACAGTAGGAATGTAATGTAAAGAATAGGTATGTGAGGAAAAATTAAGCATCATTATTTGGAAACTGATTGGTTGTGAAGGTGGACCAGGATAATACATTTTAAATCCAGGTTTATCATTGGTTTCTGGGTAATAAGAGAGGAAATAGGTCTTTGGAAAGAAACCAGCTCTGTGTTAGATGTTAGTACAAGGAGAGAGGGAAGATAAAACACAAGAGATGAGATAATTCCATCCTCCATTGACAACCAAAAATTCATTGATCATAAGATTTCTCACAAATAAATCAAAACAAGCCACAAAAGTAATTCTGAGGGAGCCAAAGACTGCCCCCATGACTTTCAGTTCCATTAAAGCAAGAAACAGGACCTATTATTATTTTTTTATTTTTTGGCTGTGCTGAACAGCTTGCAGGATCTTAGTTCCCTGACCAGGGATTGAACCTGGACCCCTGGCAGTGAGAGCTAGGAGTCCTAACCACTGGACTGCTGGGGAATTTCAGGGTCTATTCTCTACTCAATCTCTCATAGTAATATCTGCTTGTTCTACATTATATTCCACTTGATTATATTCTGCTGGGTAGGTCTCTAGTCCCATATTTTTGACTAGTTGCTTTTAGGATTGAAGGTACAAGAATATAGTAGATCATAACTCAAACTTTAAAGTCAGACTAACTGAGTTTGAATCCAGGCTCTGCTACTTATTAGCTGTACGATCTTGAAAAAGGTACTTTTTTATGCCTTAAATTGTTCATCTTTAAAATCAATATAATATTTGGTTCTACTTCATAGAGTTGCTTGAAAATAAAAGGATATAATTCATGTAATAAGCTTAACACAGGGCCCGGCACACAATTAGTGTTAATATTTTCATATTTCTTTTGGTTTCCCATGATACTTACCATAGTATTAAATGTATACTAGAGGATTTATAAAACCCTTTCTAATTGAATTATTATTTGAACTGAGTTATTAACAAAATTTAATTGCTTTAGACCTAATTTTTATTAATTTTTAAAGGAAGATATACCTCTTTTTCTCAAGTTTAGTATCTATTGTTACACTGATGCTTCATCTGCCCAGCAGCCAACATGTAAATATTGCAATATAGACAGACAACTGATGAAATTGTTTCATTTTATCCAGATGCTTAGCATGATGTGAGCACATTCATAGTCTGTTGGGACAAAAGTCATGTTTTATTTCCACTGTAAAATCATATAACACAGAAGAATACATATTCAAACAAACCTTGACTATAAACTGGAATTGCATGTGTGTTCAGTTCAGTTCAGATGCAGCAAAGATAACAAGAAAAATAACTATCTTGGAGATTACACATTTTCCTTATTTAAAAAGTGCATCTATATAACAACATTATTCTTGAAGTCTTGATAAAAAAGTAAATAATAAATGCTGTGCTGTAATAATCTCCATATATGTATGTGAATTAGTAAGAAAAGCAATATGGAAAATAATTTCATCAATAAAAATAACAAAACTGACTGAGATGGTCACATTACTATTTAGAAAACTAATGCCATTATTGTAAATCATTGCACATGCAATACTGCTACAAAAATGGCAAATAGTTGCCTCAGATTTGCACTCTCAGTGGTACTGTTTTATCGTCATCCTATCTCAATGCAATATCATATTATAATTTTAGGAATGGATAGAGTAGAAAGAATTTGAAATGACTTTAAAGGCATTTAACTTGAAAGACTCTAAAGTTTTCAATTTTAGAATCCTTCTGAAAGTCTGCTACAAACATATCCAGCAGCCTTTAATAAAAACTTTGCGATTCAAATATGCTCTCCCCCAGCCACAGAAAAACAAACAAACAAACTTCTTTTGTTTCTTTAGTCTAAGTTTCCCAAAAACATTTGAAAATTCTGTTGACCCTACCGGGGAACATGGCTTTGCAAAGAATTTCTAAGCCCCAAATTTTACCTAGAACAGACTTTCAGTTCAGAGCACATTCTTCTTGATGGTCATGCACTGATTTAGACTTATAAGAAATCAGTTACAGAATCAAGGAAATGTTCTTCCATGTGCTTATAAAAAGTTGACTAATGAGTAACCCTGTTATTAAGCAGTAATCTTGGTAGTTTACTTCATACTTGAAGCATCTTCCAATATTCCTGATCTAGAAAAATGTTTTCTTTAATCCTCGCTTAGCTTCTTCTATTGTTGTTTATTCCATTTCTCTACTTTTCAAATTTCTTGTTGTTATGGTTCCTTTTCTAATTTTTTCTCTTTATGCATTAAATTTTTGGCCAAATTTCCACCCACTACTGTAGGGAAATCATTCCATGGAATCTTATCAGTTATGTTTATACAATTAAAGTAGAGTTCACATTCTATTTTAAAATGAAAACATAAGTTACATGTATAATATACAATGGTTAAATATAACTAATATATGACAGTTAAATATATATGATAGAGGGAGGACCTTAGATGGCAGAAGAGTAAGACGTGGAGATCACCTTCCTCCCCAAAACTACATCAAAAATACATCTACATGTGGAACAAATCATACAGAACACCTACGGAATGTTGGCAGAAGACCTCAGACTTCCCAAAAGTCAAGAAACACCCCACACACCTGGGTAGGGCAAAAGAAAGAAGAAAAAACAGACACAAAAGAATAGGGATGGGACCAACACCTCAGGGAGGGAGCTGTGAAGGAGGAAAGGTTTCCACACACTAGGAAGCCCTTTCACTGGTGGAAACGGGGGGTGAGGGGGGAAGCGTCAGAGCCACAGAGGAGAGGACAACAGCAGGGGTGCAGAGGGAAAAGCAGAGAGATTCCCACACAGAGGATTGGTATCAACCAGCACTCACCAGCCTGAGAGGCTTGTCAGCTCACCTGCCAGGTCGGGTGGGGGCTTGGAGCTGAGGCTTGGGTTTCGGAGTTCAGATCGCAGGGAGAGGACTGGAGTTGGCTGCGTGAATACAGCCTGAAGGAGGCTAGTGCGTCAAAGCTAGCCATCAGGGAGTCTGAGAAAATGTCTGGACCTGCCTAAGAGTAAAGAGACCATTGTTTCGAGGTGCACAAAGAGAGGAGATTCAGAACAATGCCTAAACAAGCTTCAGAGAGAGGCGATAGCTGCAGCTATAAACGTAGACACCAGAGACAGGCATGAAATGCTAAGGCTGCTTCTGCAACCACCAAGAATCCTGTGTGCAAGCACAGGTCACTATCCACACATCCCCTCCCGGGAGCCTGTGCAGCCTGCCACTGCCAAGGTCCTGTGATCAAGTGACAACAACCTTGGGAGAACACACGGCATGCCTCAGGCTGTTGCAATATCAAAAAGGCCTCTGCCCCTCCAAGCTCGCCCCTCTAAACTCACCCTGCATTCCGTACCCCTCACTCCCCCTGGCCTGAGTGAGCCAGAACCCCCTAATCAGCTGCTCCTTTAACCCCCTCCTCTCTGGGCAAAGAATAGATGCCAGAGGGGGACATGCATGCAGAAGCAGGGTTAAACCAAAGCTGAAACCCAGGAGCTATGCAACCAAAGAAGAGAAAGGGAAATCTTTCCATGCAGCCTCAAAAGCAGCGGATTAAATCTCCACAATCAACTTGATGTACCCTGCATCTGAGGAATACCTGAATAGACAATGAATCATCCCAAAATTGAAGCTGTGGATTTTGGGAGCATATGTAGACTTGGGGTTTACTGCATGCGACTGACTAGTTTCGGACTTTTATGTTTATCTTAGTATAGTTTTTAGTGCTTGTAATCATTGGTGGATTTGTTTACTGGCTTGGTTTCTCTCTGTCTTTTTAAATTACTTTTTTATTCCAAAAATATGTATATTTTTATTTTAATAACTTTATTTTAGTTTATTTTAAAATTTCGTTTCCTTTCTACTTTTTCTTCCTTTTCTTCTGAGCCGTGTGGTTGAAAGGCTCTTGGTGCAGCAGCCAGGAGTCAGTGCTGTGCCTCTGAGGTGGGAGAGCCAACTTCAGGACACTAGTCCACAAGAGACCTCCCAGCTCCACATAATATCAAATGGCAAAAATCTCCCAGAGATCTCCATCTCAACACTAAGAATCAGGTCCACTCAACAACCAGAAAGCTCCAGTGCTGGACACCCAATGCCAAACAACTAGTAAGACAGGGACACAACACCACCCATTAACAGAGAGGCTGCCTAAAATAATAATAATATCACAGACACTCCAAAACACACCACTGGACACAGTCCTGCCCATCAGAAATAAACAAGATCCAGGCTTATCCACAAGAACACAGACACCACTCACCTCCACCAGGAAGGCTACACAACCCACTGAACTATTTATCTACTGGGGGCAGACACCAAAAACAACAGGAACTATGAACCTGTATCCTGTGAAAAAGAGACCCCAAACACAGTAAGTTAAGCAAAATGAGAAGACAGAGAAATACACAACAGATGAAGGAGCAAAGAAAAACCCCACCAGGCCAAAAAAATGAAGTGGAAATAGGCAGTGTACCTGAAAAATAATTCAGAATAATGATAGTAAAGATGATCCAAAATCTTGGAAATAGAATCGAGAAAATACAAGAAACATTTAACAAGGAACTAGAAGAATGAAAGAGCAAACTAACAACAATGAAAAACACAAAAAATGAAATTAAAAATTCTCTAGAAGGAATCTATAGCAGAATAACTGAGGCAGAAGGAGGGATAAGTGACCCAGAATATAAAAGAAGGGGAAAAACTACAGCAGAGCAGAATGAGCAGAATAAAGAAAAAAGAATGAAAAGAATTGAGGACAGTCTCAGAGACCTCTTGGAAAACACTAAATGCACCAGCATTTGAATTATAGGGTTCCGAGAAGAAGAAGAGAAAAAGGAAGGGACTGAGAAAATATTTGAAGAGATTATAGTTGAAAACTTGCCTAATATGGGAAAGGAAATAGTCAATCAAGTCCAGGGACCACAGAGAGTCCCATACAGGATAAATCCAAGGAGAAACAGGGAAAGACAAATATTAATCAAACTATCAAAAATTGAATACAAAGAAAAAAATCTTAAAAACAGCAATGGAAAATCAACAAATAACATAAAAGAGACTCTCCATAAGGTTAATGGCAAATCTTTCAGCATTAACTCTGCAAGCCCCAAGAGAGTGGCAGGACATATTTAAAGGGACAAAAGGGCAAAACCTACAACCAAGATTACTCTACCTAGCATCCTACCCAATCTGAAGGATCTCATTCAGATTCAATGGAGAAATTAAAACCTTAAGAGAAAAGCAAAAGCTAAGAGAATCCAGCACCACCAAACCAGCTTTACAACAAATGGTAAACAAACTACTGTAGGCAGGAAAAACAAGAGAATGAAAACAGCTACAAAAACAAATCCAAAACAATTAAGAAAATGTTAATAGTAACATACATATCAATTCTTACCTGAAATGTAAATGAACTAAATGCTCCATCCAAAAGACATACACTGGCGGAATGGATACAAAAACAAGACCCGTACATATGCTGTCCACAAGAGACCCACCTCAGACCTAGGGACAAAACATACTTCTGAAAGTGAGGGGATAGAAAAAGATATTCCATGCAAATGGAAATCAAAAGAAAGCTGGAAATTGAGCTATTTGTAATGAGGTGGATAGAACTAGAGTCTGTCATACAGAGTGAAGTAAGTCAGAAAGAAAAAGACAAATACCGTATGCTAACACATATATATGGAATTTAAGAAGAAAAAAAAATGTCATGAAGAACCCAGGGGTAAGACAGGAATAAAGACACAGACCTACTGAAGAACGGACTTGAGGATATGGGGAGGGGGAAGGGTGAGCTGTGACAGGGCGAAAGAGAGTCATGGACATATACACACTAACAAACTTAAGGTACATAGCTAGTGGGAAGCAGCCGCATGGCACAGGGATATCGGCTCGGTGCTTTGTGACCGCCTGGAGGGGTGGGATAGGGAGGGTGGGAGGGAGGGAGATGCAAGAGGGAAGAGATATGGGAACATAAGTATATGAATAACTGATTCAGTTTGTTATAAAGCAGAAACTAACACACCATTGTAAAGCAATTATGCCCCAATAAAGATGTTAAAAAAAAAAAAGAAAGCTGAAGGGCTTCCCTGGAGGCGCAGTGGTTGAGAGTCCACCTGCCGATGCAGGGGACATAGGTTTGTGCCCCAGTCCGGGAAGATCCCACATGCCACGGAGCAGCTAGGCCCTTGAGCCATGGCTGCTGAGCCTGCACGTCTGGAGCCTGTGCTCCGACAGGAGAGTCCACAACAGTGAGAGGCCCTCATACCACAAAAAAAAAAAAAAAAAAAAAAGCTGGAGTAGCAATTCTCATATGAGACAAAATATACTGTAAACTAAAGACTATTATAAGAGACAAAAAATGATACTGCATAATGAGCAAAGGATCAATCCAAGAATAAATAACAATTGTGAATATTTAAGCACCCCACATAGGAGCACCACAATACATAAGACAAAGGCTAATAGCCATAAAAGGGAAAATCAACAGAAACATTATAATAATAGGGGACTTTAACATCCCACTTTCACCAATGGACAGATCATCCGAAATGAAAATAAATAAGGAAACACAAGCTTTAAATGACACATTAAACAAGATGGACTTAATTGATATTTATAGGACACTCCATCCAAAAACAACAAAATACACTTTCTTCTCAAGTGCTCATGGAACATTCTACAGTATACATTATATCATGGGTCACAAGTCAAGCCTTGGTAAGTTTAAGAAAATTGAAATCATTTCAAGTATCCTTTCTGACCACAACGCTATGAGACTAGGTATCAATTACAGGAAAAAAAAGAATTGTAAAAACTACAAAAACATGGAGGCTAAACAATACACTACTAAATAAGCAAGAGATCACTGATGAAATCAAAGACGAAATCAAAAATACTTAGAAACAAAAGAGAATGAAAACACGATGACCCAAAACCTATGGGATGCAGCAAAAGCAGTTCTAAGAGGGAAAATTATCACAATAAAATCCTACCTCAGGAAACGAGACAAATCTCAAATAAACAATCTAACATTACACCTAAAGCAATTGGAGAAAGAAGAACAAAAAAACCCAGAAGTTAGCAGAAGGAAAGAAATCATAAAGTTCAGATAAGAAATAAATGAAAAAGAAATGAAGGAAACAATAGCAAAGATGAATAAAACTAAAAGCAGGCTCTTTGACAAGATTAACAAAATTGATAAACCATTAGCCAGACTCATCAAGAAAAAAAGGGAGAAGACTCAAATCAACAGAATGAGAAATGAAAAAGGAGAAGTAACAAATGACACTGCAGAAATACAAAGTATCATGAGAGATTACTACAAAGAACTATAAGCCAATAAATTGGACAACCTAGAAGAAATGGACAAATTCTTAGAAAAGCACAACGTTCTGAAACTGAACCTTCAAGAAATAGAAAATATGAACAGACCAATCACAAGCACTGAAATTGAAATTTAAATTCTTCCAACAAACAAAAGCCCAGGACCAGATGGATTCAGAGGTGAATTCTATCAAACGTTTAGAGAAGAACTAACACCTGTCCTTTTCAAGCTCTTCTAAAATATAGCAGAGAGAGGAACACTCCTAAACTCATTATATGAGACCACCAGCACCCTGATACCAAAACTAGACAAACATGTCACAAAGAAAGAAAACTACAAGCCAATATCACTGATGAACATAGATGCAAAAATCCTCAAAAAAATACTAGCAAACAAAAACCAACAGGACATTAAAAGGATCACAGAGCATGATCAAATGGGGCTTATCCCAGTAATGCAAGGATTCTTCAATATATTCAACTCAATCAATGCTATATAGCATTTTAAAAATTTGAAGGACAAAACCATATGATAATCTCAATGTATGTAGAAAAAGCTTTCAACAAAATTCAGCACCAGTTTATGATAAAAACCCTCCAGAAAATAGGCATAGAGAGAACCTACCTCAACATAATATAGATAAGCCCACAGCCAACATGATTCTCAATGGTGAAAAACTGAAACCATTTCCACTAAGAAAGGAAAAAGACAAGATTGCCCACTTTCCCCACTATTGTTCAACATAGCTTTGGAAGTTTTAGCCACAGCAATCAGAGAGGAAAAAGAAATGAAAGGAATTTAAATGAAAAAAGAAGCAGAACTGTCACTGCAGATGACATGATACAATACATAGAGAATCCTATAGATGCTATCACAACACGTGAGCTAATCAATGAATTTTGTAAAGCAGCAGGATACAAAATGAATGCACAGAAATCTCTTGCATTCCTATACACTAATGATGAAAAATCTAAAAGTGAAATTAAGAAAACACACCCATTTACTATTGCAACAAAAAGAATAAAATACCTAGGAAAAACCCCACCTCAGATGACAAAAGATCTGTATGTAGAAAAGTATAAGACACTAATCAAAGAAATTAAAGATGATACAAACAGATGGAGAGATATACCATGTTCTTGGATTGGAAGAATTGACATTGTGAAAATATTTATACTACCCAAAGCAATCTACAGATTCAATGCATCCCTATCAAATTACTAATGGCATTTTTCACAGAACTAGAAAAAAATTTTTTCACAAGTTCTGTAGAAACAAAAAAGACCCTGAATAGCCAAAACAATCTTGAGAAAGAAAAATGGAGCTGGAGGAATCAGATTCTTTGTCTTCAGACTATACTACAAAGCTACAGTAATCAAAACAGTATGCTGCTGACACAAAAAAAGAAATATTGATCAATGGAACAGGATAGAAAGCCCAGACATAAACCCACACCTTATATGGTTACCTTATATTTGATAAAGGTAGCAAGAATATACAATATAGAAAAGACAGCCTCTTCAAAAAGTGGTGCTGAGAAAACTGGACAGCTACATTGAAAAGAATGAAATTAGAACACTCTCTAACACCATACACAAAAATAAACTCAAAATAGATTAAAGACTTAAATGTAAGGCCAGACACATTAAAACTCTTAGAGGAAAACATAGGCAGAACACTCTATGATATAAATCATAGCAAGATCCTTTTTGATCCACCTCCTAGAGAAATGGAAATAAAAACCAAAATAAATAAATGAAACCTAATGAAACTTCAATTCTTTTGCCCAGCAAAAGAATCCATAATCAAGATGAAAAGACAACCCTCAGAATGGGAGAAAATATTTGTAAATGAAGCAACTGACAAAGGATTAATCTCCAAAATGTACAAGCAGCTCATTCAGCTCAATATCAAAAAAAAAACAAAAAACAAAAAACAAAAAAAACAACCCATTCCAATAATGGGCGGAAGACCTAAATAGACATTTCTCCACAGAAGATATACAGATTGACAACAAACACACAAAAGTATGCTCAACATTGCTAATTGCTAGAGAAATGCAAATCAAGACTAAAACGAAGTATCACCTCTCACTGGTCAGAATGGCCATCATCAAAATATCTACAAACAATAAATGCTGGAGAGGGTGTGGAGAAAAGGGAATCTTCTTGCACAATTTACAGGAATGTAAATTGATACAGCCACTATGGAGAACAGTATGGTGGTTCCTTAAAATCCTAAAAATAGAACTATCATATGAGCCAGCAATACCACTACTGGTCATATAGCCTGAGAAAACCATATTTCAAAAAATCATGTACCACAGTGTTCATTGCAGCTCTATTTACAATAGCTAGGACATGGAAGCAACCTATGTGTCCATAGACAGATGAATGGATAAAGAAGGTGTGTCACATATATACAATGGAATATTACTCAGCCATAAAATGAAAAGGTACTGAGTTATTTTTAGTGAGGTGGATGGAACTAGAATCTATCATACAGAGTGAATTAAGTTAGAAAGAGAAAAACAAATACTGTATTTTAACACATATATATGGATTGTAAAAAAGAAAAAAAATGTTTCTGAAGAACCTAGGGGAAGGACAGGAATAAAGATGCAGCCATAAGGACTGGACTTGATGACACAGGGAGGGTGAAGTGTAAGCTGGGACGAAGTGAGAGAGTGGCATTAACATATATACACTACCAAATGTAAAATATGTAGTGGGAAGCAGCCACATAGCACAGGGAGATCAGCTCAGTGCTTTGTGACCACCTAGAGGGGTGGGATAGTGAGGGTGGGAGGGAGATGCAATAGGGAGGGTATATGTGGATATATGTATATGTATAGCTGATTCACTTTGTTATACAGCATAAACAAACACAAGATTTAATGCAATTATACTCCAGTAAATATGTTTTATATATATATATATAAAGATTATATATATATATATATGTACAACATGGTTATATATGAGTTATATGTTAATGATCACATATCATTTAGAGTTTTAATATCATTATTCCATATCAATATGTAGGTTAATGTATTTTTTAAATTGAACTATAGTTGATTTACAATATTGTGTTTGTTTCAGTGGTATAGCAAAGTGATTCAGTTATACTCGTATATATATATATATATATATATATATATATATAAAAAATACTCTTTTAATCATTAATAAATCTGAAGTTGAAGAACACCAAGTAACATTTAAATCCTATATGACTATTGCAGGCAAGATGTTCACAAGCAGGGAAACAAAACCAGGTAAGTTGCCACCATCATAGAATGTTGCTTTAGCAAGATTTATTTCTGTACAAGTAAACTATGCATGCCACTGTCACCTATATGATTAAGTTTAGAAGAAATAAATGTATCAGAAGATATCTAATAAAAATAGAGTCTGTTGTTGAATAGAGTCTGAACAACTAATCTTTGGGTTTTCCTTAAGCTTTGTCATTCATTTTGTACCTTCAAAAATATCTATCCTCTAATATACAGTTGCCTTCTTCGTGTTTCCATTTGAAAGTTTCAAGGCATTCTCAAACTTAAAATATCTGAAGGAGTGGAGTAGGCCAAGATGACTGAGTAAGGAGTAGGAAGACCTTGAGCTCACTCTCTCCCATGGGCACACTAAACTTACAACTATTTACAGAGAAACTTTTGATAAGAAATGCAAGAATTTTAATTGAAAATATCTTCTACAACTAAAGGTATAAAGATTAAACCACAATGACACAAGTAGGAGGGGCATAGATAAGACCCATAAACCCTGGTGTGTGATTCAAAAACAGGAGAATAATTACAATTGCAGAGGTTCTCCCCAAGGATTGAGGAGTCTGAGCCTCACATCAGACTCCGCAGCCTGGGGGTTCTGCACCAGGAAGACAAGACCTTGGCACATTTGGCTTTAAGTGTCAGTGGGGCTTATTTTCAGGAGAAACAGAAAGCTGTAGGAAATAGAGACTCCACACTTAAAGACCACACACAAAATCTCACATGCTCTGCGACACAGGGCAAAAGCAGTTATTTAAAAGAAGCTTTGGTCAGATCCACCTGCTGATCTTGGAGTGCCTTCCCAGAGGCAGGAGGAAAGGAGCTCATATAGATACCGGTGGCAGCCATTTTTGGAGCTCATTGTACCACAAAGCACAGGTACTGGCAAGTGCCACTTTGGAATCCTCCCTGTAGCTTATTAGCACCGACAACCAGCCCCACACTGTTACTGGGATGCCTCAAGCCAAGTGATTAGCCTGGGAATGAAACAGCCCCACCCAACAGCAGGACAGCTGCCTTGAGATCTCCTGTCCCACCAGCCACCCCATGATACAACCCTGTCCACTAGAGCGCCCAGGACACAGACCTGCACACCAATGTACAGGCACTAGCCCTGGGACTATCTGGGTCCCACAGCCAGGCTTGGAGATCTTTCCCCATCTATAAAATGGCCAATACCAACTCTAGGACCCCGAGGGCCCTGCAGCCAGGGACCCTAGGATCTAGCTCTGTCGACCGATGAGCCAGCGCCAGTACCTCTGCAACAACTAGCCAGATAACTCAGTACATGGCTCCACCAATGAGTGGCCAGCTCTCTCCCCACATGACCTCACCCGCCAGTGGATGTGCACCAGCCCCAGGATCCCCTGGACACCTCCTCCACCCAATGGTGGTAGGCTAACAGCACCAGAAACAATGCAGTCCCACAGCCTGCTATACTCTATCTTACTCATCAGCAGGCCAACACCAACATGAGGACCCCCTGAGCCCCTGAACCACCCACCAGTGGGCCAACACCAACACTGGAACACATTGGGCCATTCAGCCAGCTGACCTTGGATCTGGGCCTGGCCACTAGCAAGCTGACACAAGCTTTTGGACAACATGGACTTTGTAGCCAGTGATGTCAGGTACCAGTCCTGCACACCAGCATGTCAACTCCAGCACTGGGATCCCCAGAGGCCTGCAGCCAGAGACCTTGGGACCAGGTTCAAACCACCAGTGAACTGGCACTAGCCATGGGACACCCTGGGGCTCCACAGCCAGCTGCCTTGTGACCTGGTTCCACTTACCAGTGGCTAGCAGGCCCCACAAGGCAGAGTCTAGCAATCAACTGGACCAGGGATCAGAAACTCCTACCAGATTGCTCACAGTAGTCAGCCCACCATATCAGAAAGACACATGCAGCCCATATAAGGGGTACCCCTAGAGCATATACCTCTGGTTATCAGAGAGGGGTATGTGGCTAGGACCCACAGGAATCTCCTACAAAATGTCACTTCTCCAAGGTTGGGAAATGTAACTGAATATATAAAAATAAAAACAAAAAATTAGGCAAAATGAGGAAACAGATGAATACATTCCAAATGAAGTAAGAAGATAAAACTCCAGTGGAAGAACTAAGTGAAGTGAAGGTAAGAAATCTACCAGATAAAGATTTCAAGGTACTTATCTAAAAATACTCAAAGAACTTGGGAAAAAATATATTAACAGAGTGAGAAGAAAGAAGTTTATTAGAGTTAGAAAATATGAAGAACAAAACAGAGATGAAGAATACAGTAGCTGAAATGAAAAATACACTAGAAGGGAACAACTGTAGACTATGTAATAAAGAGGAATAAAACAGTGAACTAAAGACAGAGTACTGGAAACCATCGAAGTTGAAGAGAAAAAAGAAAAAGAGAATTTTTAAAATGAGGACAGTTCAAGAGACCTCTGGGACAACATCAAGCACACTAACCTTCTCATTATGGAGTCCCAGAAGGAGAAGAGAGTGAGAAAGGGGCAAAATACATATTTGAAGACATAAAAGCTGAAAAGTTCCCTAACTTGGGAAATGAAACAGACATCCAAGTCCAGAGAGTCTCAAATAGGATCAACCCAAAAAGGACCACACCAAGACATACTGTATGTAAAAAAATGGCAAAACTGAAAGATAAAGAAAGAAGGGTGAGCTTCAAGATGGTGGAAGAGTAAGATGTGGAGATCACCTTCCTCCCACAAATACATCAGAAATACATCTACATGTGGAACAACGCCTACAGAACACTTACTGAATGCTGGCAGAAGACCTCAGACCTCCCCAAAGGCAAGAAACTCCCCCACGTACATGGATAGGGGAAAAGGAAAAAGAAAAACAACAGAGACAAAAGAATAGGGATGGGACCTGTACTAGTGGGAGGGAGCTGTGAAGGAGGAAAGGTTTCCACACACTAGGAAGACCCTTCTCGAGAGAAGACTGGGGGTGGGTGGGAGGGAGCTTCAGAGCCACGGAGGAAAGTGCAGCAACAGGGGTGCAGGGAGCAAAACGGAGAGATTCCTACACAGAGGATCTGTGCCGACCAGCACTCTGAAGGCCGAGAGGCTTGTCTGGTCACACGCCAGGATGGGTGGGGGCTGGGAGCTGAGGCTCGGGCTTTGGAGGTCAGACCCAAGGGAGAGGACTGGGGTCGGCTGCGTGAACACAGCCCGAAGGGGACTAGTGCACCACGGCTACTCCAGGAAAAACTCTGGAGCTGCTGAAGAGGCAAGAGACAACGGTTTTGGGATGCACGAGGAGAGGGGATTCAGAGCTCCACCTAAAGGAGCTCCAGAGACAGGCGAGAGCCACGGCTATCAGCAGGGAACCTACTTCAACATAATAAAGGCCATATAGGACAACCTCACAGCAAACAACATTCTCAATGTTGAAAAACTGAAAGCATTTTGCCTAAGATGAGGAACAAGACAAGGATGTCCGATCTCACCACTACTCTTCTACATAACTTTGGAAGTCCTAGCCATGGCAATCAGAGAAGAAAAAGGAATAAAAGGAATACAATTCAGAAAAGAAGAAGTAAAACTGTCACTGTTTGCAGATGACATGATACTATATATAGAGAATCCTAAAGATGCTGCCAGAAAACTACTAGAGCTAATCAATGAATTTGGTAAAGTAGCAGGATACAAAATTAATGCACAGAAATCTCTGGCATTCCTATATACTAATGATGAAAAATCTGAAAGTGAAATTAAGAAAACACTCCCATGTACCATGGCAACAAAAAGAATAAAATATCTAGGAATAAACCTACCTAAGGAGACAAAAGACCTGTATGCAGAAAATTATAAGACACTGATGAAACAAATTAAAGATGAGACAAATAGATCGAGAGATATACCATGTCCTTGGATTGGAAGAATCAACATTGTGAAACTGACTCTACTACCCAAAGCAATCTACAGATTCAATGCAATCCCTTTCAAACTACCACTGGCATTTTTCACAGAACTAGAACAAAAACTTTCACAATTAGTATGGAAACACAAAAGACCCCAAATAGCCAAAGCAATATTGAGAAAGAATGGAGCTGGAGGAATCAGGCTCCCTGACTTCAGACTATACTACAAAGCTACAGTAATCAAAACAGTATGCTGCTGACACAAAAAAAGAAATATTGATCAATGGAACAGGATAGAAAGCCCAGAGATAAACCCATGCACATATGGTCACCTTATCTTTGAAAAAGGAGGCAAGAATATATAGCGGAGAAAATACAGCCTCTTCAATAAATGGTGCTGGGAAAACCGGACAGCTACATGTAAAAGAATGAAATTAGAACACTCCCTAACACCATACACAAAAATAAACTCAAAATGGATTAAAGACCTAAATGTAAGGCCAGACACTATCAAACTTTTAGAGGAAAACATAGACAGAACACTCTATGACGTAAATCACTGCAAGATCCTTTTTGACCCACCTCCTAGAGAAATGGAAATAAGAACCAAAATAAATAAATGAAACCTAATGAAACTTCAAAACTTTTGCACAGCAAAGGAAACATAAACTAGACCAAAAGACAACCCTCAGAATGGGAGAAAATATTTGCAAATGAAGCAACTGACAAAGGATTTATCTCCAAAATGTACAAGCAGCTCATGCAGCTTAATATCAGAAAAATAAATAACCCAATCCAAAAATGGGCAGAAGACCTAAATAGACATTTCTCCAAAGAAGGTATACAGATTGCCAACAAACGCATGAAAGAATGCTCAACATCATTAATCATTAGAGAAATGCAAATCAAAACTACAATGAGATATCACCTCACATCAGTCAGAATGGCCATCGTCAAAAAATCTACAAACAATAAATGCTGGAGAGGCTGTGGAAAAAAGGGAACCCTCTTGCACTGTTGGTGGGAATGTAAATTGATACAGCCACTCTGGAGAACAGTATTGATGTTCCTTAAAAAGCTAAAAATTGAACTATCATTCGACCTAGCAATCCCCCTACTGAGCATATACCCTGAGAAAACCTTAATTCAAAAAGAGTCATGTACCACAATGTTCATTGCATCGCTATTTACAATAGCCAGGACATGGAAGTAACCAAAGTGTCCATCAACCAATGAATGGATAAAGAAGGTATGGCACATATATACAATGGTATATTACTCAGCCATCAAAAGACATGAAATTGAGTCATTTGTAGTGAGGTGGATGGACCTAGAGATTGTCAAACAAAGTGAAGTAAGTCAGAAAGAGAAAAACAAATACTGTATGCTAACACATATATATGGAATCTAAAAAAAAATTAAAAGAAAAAAATGGTCTTGAAGAACCTAGGGGCAAGATGAGAATAAAGGCACAGACCTACTAGAGAATGGACTTGAGGATACGGGGAGGGCTAAGGGTAAGCTGGGACAAAATGAGAGTGTGGCATGGCCATATATACACTACCAAACATAAAATAGGTAGCTAGTGGGAAGTAGCCTCATAGTACAGGGAAATCAGCTCCGTGCTTTGTGAACACCTAGAGGGGTGGGATAGGAGGGTGGGAGGGAGGAATACGCAAGGGGGAAGAGATATGGGTATATATGTTTATGTATAACTGATTCACTTTGTTATAAAACAGAAACTAACACACCACTGTAAAGCAGTTATACTCCAATAAAGATGTTATAAAAAAGATAAAGAGAATATTAAAAACATCAAGAGAAAAGCAACAATGGAAAACAGTATGGAGGTTACTCAAAATGTTAAAAATTACACTACCATATGATCCAGGAGTTCCACCCTTAAGTATTTATCTGAAGAAAATAAAAACACTAATTAGAAAAGATATATGCACCTCTATGTTCACTGCAGCATTATTTACAATAACCAAGATGTGGAAGTCTCCTAAGTGCTCATCAGTAGATGATTGAATAAGGAAGTTGTAGTGTATATACAATGGAATATTACTCAGCCATAAAAAGAATGAAATCTTGCCATTTGCAAAAACATGTATAGACTTAGAGAGTATTATGCTAAGTGAAATAATTCAGACAGAGAAAGACAAATACTGTATGATATCACTTATATGTGGAATCTAATAAAATCAACAAATATAAAAAATAGAAACAGAAGTTTAGATACAGAGAAGAAATAGGTGTTTGCCAGAGTGGAGTGTCATTGTGTGGGGGGAAGCAATAGGTGAAGCATATGAAGAGTTATATTCTTTCAGTTGCAAAAGAAATGAGCCATGTTTATGAAATGCTGTTTGGGAAATATAGTCAATAAATATGTCATATTTTTGTATGGTGTCATATGTTATATCATAACTAGACATTGTGGTGATCATTTTGAAATGTATAGAAATATCAAACCAGTATGTTGTGTAACAGGAACTAATGTAGTTTTGTAGGTCAATAACATTCCAAAAACAGACTCATGGAAAAAGAGATCTGACTTGTGGTTACCAGGGGCAGGGTATAGGAGGAGGGGGCATTGGATAAAGACATTCAAAACGTATAAGCTTCCAGTAATTTGATAAATGTAATCTACAACATGATATATATAATTAACACCACTTCATGTTATATAGGAAAGTTGTTAAGTGAAGAAACCTAAGAGTTCTCATTACAAGGAAAAATACTTTTTTCTGTTTCTTTAATGTTGTACCTACATGAGATGATGGATATTCACAAAATTTATTGTGATAACCATTTCATCATGTATGTAACTCAATGATTGTGCTGTACACCTGAAGCTTATACAGTGCTGTATGTCAATTTTATGTCAATAAAACTAGAAAAAAAACACTTTTTTTAAAGATCTTGAGTTAAGCAACCCACATGCCCATCAACAAATGAATGGATAAACAAATTATGGTATATACATGCAACAGAATATTATTTAGCCTTGAAAAGGAAGGAAATCCTGTCACATATATTGACTTTGAAAAGAAAATTCTGTGTTATTCCACTTATATGAAGTATCTGAAGTAATCAAATTCATAGAAAAAAATAGAATGGTGGTTACCAGGGGCTAGGTGGAGTGGGATATAGGAAGTTGTTAACTGGATTTAGAGTTTCAGTTTTGTAAGATGAAAAGATTCTAGAGATCTTTTGCACTAAAATGTTAATATACTAAATGCTGCTGAGGTGTACATTTAAAAAGGATTAAGATAGTTCACTTTATAATTTTTTTCATAATTAAAATTAAAATATACATGAAATTAAATTTATGTTCGTCACTCCAAAGTTACTTTTTCTTTAGTCTTCTCCATCTCTCCAGCATGACCCATCTGAACAAACCATACACTTGTGAGTCAAATGATAAATATCTCCCCTTTACTTCCCACAACCAATCCATCATCAATTCCTGCTAACTCTACCTCTAAAATATTTCTTGAATATGTCCATGTGTTTTTAATTCCACTGCCCCAAACTTGATGTAAGCCATTATTAATTCTTATGTAGACTCCCAATCTGTTTCCTAACACTCAGTTTTGCTGTACTCCAACACAGTGTTCTTACAGCATATGATATTTTTTAAATAGCAGTAATTTGGAATACGTCATGTCACTCATTAAAATTCTTCTATGGCTTCTCATTACTCTTGGGATAATATTCATAATTCTTAACATGGTCTTCAGGGCTGTACATCAGCTTCATATCATGTCATTCTCACTCTTAATCTTGACATTCCTGCCAGATTGGTCTCCTTTCATTTCCTCCAAAAGTCATTTTTTTTCTCTCTTCAAGGATTTCATGCATGGTGTTTCCTCTGCATTACTCTCTTCTAGTAAAATGTCATATTCATCTTTAGGTCATACCTAAAATGTGACTTCCTCAGAATATCTTTGTTTAACCACTAAGCAATTGCTTAAAAACATGCATTAAAAAGTTCATGTATCGTAAGTGTAGAGCTCAATGAATTTTTAGATCCTTGAAAACAGCCATATTACTAACATCTATATCAAGAAACAGAAGGTCCCTTATGCTCATTTCTGGTCATAAACCCTATCTTAAACCGTATAAATCAGTTTTTCCTGTATTTGAATTGTATATAAATGGAATGATAAAAATATATACCCTCCTGTGGATAGCTTATGCTTAATATTTTGTTCAAAAATTTCATGCATATTGTTATTCTTGTTATTGTCTATTTTAATTGCTGCATTGTATCTCATTGTTTGGATAAACCCAAATGTATTAATCTATTCTACTCTAGATGGACGTTCCAGTTGTTTCCAGGTTTACCTATCATGAATAATGCTACTATGCACATTTATAGCATTGTTTTGTGTGTGTGTGTGTGAACAAATGTACAAATTTCTGTTGGATATTTGTTGAGGAGTGAAATTCCTATTTCATAGTATATGACCTCGTTCATCTTTAGTAATAGTGCCAAATAGTTTTCTTAAACCGTTATACCAATTTACACTCCCAGAATTATTAATGAGTATTACAATTTCTCCAGATCCACACTAACAATTGGTATTTACTGTCTTTTTCATTTTAGCAATTCTGGTGCATATGTTGTTAAAGTTTGCATTCTTAATTTTTGAAGAATCTCCAATACTGAATAAAGAATATATGATATATATATATATATATATATATATATATATATTCAATGGAATACTACTCAGTCCTTAAAAAAATGAACCTTGCCATTTGTGACAATGTGGATGAAATTTCAGGGTATTATGCTAAGTGAAATAAGTCAGAGGGAAAAAGACACAAAACATATCATTTCACTCATCTGTGGAATATAAAAACATAAAAATAAATGAACAAAGCAAACAAAACAGAAACAAACACATAGATACAGAGAACAGAGCAGTGGTTACAAGAGAAGAAAAGGGGTAGGTAAAGGGGGTCAACTTTATGCTGATTAATGGAAAACCTTTAGTAATGAGCATGCTGTAGTGTATACAGAAGTCAAAGTATAATATTTTATACATAAAACTTATATAATGTTATAAACCAATGCCACATCAATAAGAAAACTAGTGTTTTCCTGTTGACTAGTGAAATTGAGCACAGTTTTATATGTGTATTGGTTATTAGGATGAACGTTTTCTGAAGGATTTGTTAAGGTTTTTTGCCCATATTTCTAAGGGATTTTCTGCTTTTTTCTTTCTTTTTGAAATGTTATTTTTCTTATAGAATTCAAAGAGTTTTTTAAAATATATTTTGGATATAAGTTTTCTATTGAGTATAGGTGTAAAACTACCTTCTCACACTATACAATTTCCATTTTCACTATATGCACAGTGTTTTTTGATAAAGGAAAATTATTTTTTAAAATTTATTTTATTGAAGTATAGTTGATTTACAGTGTTGTGTTAATTTCTGTTGTGCAGCAAAGTAATTCAGTTATACATATATGTAATAGTTTGCATCTGCTAATCCTAAACTCCCAACCCATTCCTCTCCCACCCCCTTCTCCCCCTTCACAACCACAAGTATGTTGTCTACACCTATGAGTCTGTTTCTGTTTCATAGATAAGTTCATTTATGTCATATTTTAGATTCCACATATAAGTGATATTATATGGTGTTTGTCTTTGTCTGACTTACTTCACTTAATACGATAATTTCTAGGTCTATCCATGTGGTTGCAAATGGCATTATTTCATTCAATTTTATGGCTGAGTAGTATTCCTTTATATATATATATATATATATATATATATATATCACATCTTCTTTATTCATCTGTCAATGGGCATTTATATTATTTCCATGTTTTGGCTATTGTAAATAGTGCTGCTATGAATATAGGGGTGCATATATCTTTTCAAATTATAGTTTTGTCCAGATATATGCTCAGGAGTGGTATTTCTGGATCATAGAGTAACTCTAATTTTAGTTTTTTGAGGAGCCTCCATATTCTTTTCCATAGTGGCTGCACCAATTTACATGCTCATCAACAGTGTAGGAGGGTTCCCTTTTCTCCCCACCCTCTCCAGCATTTATTAACTGTAGACTTTTTAATGGTGGCCATTCTGACCAATGTGAGGTGGTATCTCACTGAAGTTTTGGTTTGCATTTCTTTAATAATTAGCGATGCTGAACATCTTTTCATGCACCTATTGACCCTCTATGTCTCCTTTGGAGAAATGTCTATTTAGGTTTTCTACCCATTTTTCTATTGGGTTGTTTGTTTTGTTTTGTTATTGAGTTGTATGAGCTGTTTGTATATCTTGGTAATTAAGCCCTTGATTTGATTTGTTAATGTATTGCTTAAAATATTTGCATTCATATTCATGAGAGAGAAATTTTCTAGAATCTCTTTTCTTCTCAAATTTTGGGTTCCAAGTTATATTGCCCCATAAATGAAATGAGAAGTAGTCTCTCTTTTTATTTTCCTTTGGAAAAGTTTGAGAAAGATTGGTATAGTTTTTTACTAAAATGTGTACAAAAACTCACCACTTAAGCCAGGTGAGTCTGGTGTGTTTTGTTTGTTTGTTGCTTGCTTTGTTTTTTTGTTTTTGGAGAGAAAGGATCTTATTAGCAGAGTCGTTTCATTTAATAGACATAGATCGAAGTACTCTGATTTTCTATTTCTAATAGTTTAGTATGTTGTCTTTTTAAGGACCTTACTCATGTTATTTAATTTGTCAAAATTATTGATATATTTTTTTCACAATATTGTCTTATCCTTTTCATGTTGTAGGATCTATAGCAATGTGTCCTTTTTCATGCATGAAATTGGTGATTTTTGTTTCCTCTCTTCATTTCTTGACTTATCTTGCCAGAGTCCCAGCAATTTTATAAATATTATAAGGCAACTTTTGCTTTATTCATGCTATATGAGAAAAAAATAACAAACATTATATAATAAATATTTTTCTCTCCCTCATGTACTTGTAGATTGGCTCTATTTCATTCCCTGGGTCAGCTAGGCTTAGTCCAGTCTGCAAGTAGGAATTGCTTTTGGTCCACATTTCTCCTCATTTTTCTTAAACTAGCAAACACTCTGGGCATATTCTACTTGTGTCAGAATACAAAAGTGCAAGTGGGAGAGCAGAGAATTGCTATTTTTTTAAGACTTAGATTTGGAACACTCACAGTGTTGTTTCTACCCACATTCTCTTGGCCGAAGAAAGTAATAAGGCCAAATGCATTCATGTGGCAGGGAAGTAATACTTGCTCACAGTGGAAGGGACTGTAAAATCACAAAGCAATGGATATGAATGCATAATTCTCTTACATGAGAGAGAGGAATTGGCAGCAACAATGTAATTTATCACATTATTCTTATCAAAGAATTAAATTTTGGCTTTGTTTTCTCTGTTGAACATTTGTATTTTGTTTTATGGATTTAAACAAAAAATCTAATTTTTCAGCCTTTTATGTATTCATGATATGAAAATATATGCATGAAAGAACATAAATATCCCTCAAAATGTTTATCTATATTCCATAACTTTGGATATATTGTATCATTATTATTACTCAGTTCAAAATATTTTCTAATTTCTCTTGAAATATATTTAAATTAATTTTTTATACAGCAGGTTCTTATTAGTTATCTATTTTATATGTATTAGTGTATATATGTCATTGAACTTCTTTTTTTTTTTTTTTGTGGTATGCGGGCCTCTCACTGTCGTGGCCTCTCCCGTTGCAGAGCACAGGCTCCGGACGCGCAGGCCAAGCGGCCATGGCTCACGGGCCCAGCCGCTCCGCGGCATGTGGGATCCTCCCAGACCGGGGCACGAATCCGTGTCCCCTGCATCGGCAGGCAGACTCTCAACCACTGCGCCACCAGGGAAGCCCTAATTGAACTTCTTAATTGGTCTTTATTTGTTTGATCATTTGGGGTGAGTATATAGCTCAATTTCCAAGCATTTGGTGAATTCCTAATTATGCTTTTCATTACCAGTGTCCAGTCTAATGCTACTGTATCAGAGAACAGTTTTGCATAATTTTAGTTATAAGATGTGCTTTAAAATCCAGCATGTAGGGCTTCTCTGGTGGCGCAGTGGTTGAGAGTCCACCTGCCGATGCAGGGGACGTGGGTTCGTGCCCCGGTCCAGGAGGATCCCACATTCCGTGGAGCGGCTGGGCGCGTGAGCCATGGCCGCTGGGCCTGCCTGTCCGGAGCCTGTGCTCCGCAGCGGGAGAGGCCACAGCAGTGAGAGGCCCGCATACTGCAAAAAAAATAAATAAATAAATCCAGCCTGTAGTTATTGTTTAAATGTTCCATGTGGACTTGAAAATATGTATATTCTGAATTTGTTGGGTCCTGTGTTCTGTGTATTTCTTTATTGCAAGTTTATTAATTGTATTGCTCATTTTTTCATCCATGTTTTAAAATATCCAAATATCATTGTGAATTTGTCTATTTCTTCTTTCATAACTATAATTTATGTTTTTCTTTATCTATTTTGAGCTGTTATTGGGTGAAGTTTTTAAATTGAAACACTTCTTTTGAACTAATCATTTTATGATTACCGAATGTCACACCATAACTCCAGTAATGCTTAAGTATATATTGTGTTATATTGAATAAGCATTCTTCTTTTATTAGTATCCTTTTCCACTCTTTTTTACATCTCTGAATCCCTGTATTAAGGGTAAGGGTATGTATCTTTTAGGCAACATAGGTTTTTAAAATTTTCTTTTGTTTTTTTTCAAATTCTTTTTAATTTGTTAATCTTAGATTTTACTTATTTAGTCTATTTATATTTAATAAAATTACTGATATATTTGGATTTATATATAGTATCATGCCATTTATTTTCTATTTACCATGTTTGCTATGGTTTACCAGTCTACTTTATCTTGTCATTTTTTTTTTGCCTTCTTAAAGTTTTATATTTTTCCTTTTATTAACTTTATACCTATTTATTCAGTTAATATTATTTTAGTAGGTATCCTAGATATTACAATATGTACTCTATATTTATTAGAGTCTAATACAAATTATTACTTTACTATTTTTCTGATAATGTTAGAACCTTACAACACTTTATTTCCTTTTACCACATTCTTGCCTTTTGCATTATTTTTCATAGATTTTAATTCTGCATATATTTAGTGGCTTTAAATATAATACACATAACATATAACTCACAGATTTAAAGTATACAAGTATATTCACAAACTTGTGCAAAGTAAACACAAACTAAATTTAGAACATTATAATTCTCCCTCTCCAAATAAACCTTAGACCCATAGTGGTCACACCTGATTACCTCCCACCCCACTGCCAGACCTAGGCAACCACTAATTTACTCTCTCCCTCGACGTATTTTCCTCTTACAGCATTTTCATATGAATGATACCATGTAATGTGTGGTTTTAATAGCTGGTTTTATTTCCAATCTCTCAATTTTACTCTGTTTATCTATATGCCTATGCTTATACCAGTACCATGCTCTCTTGAATATTGTAGATCTGTAGTAAGTTTTGGAATTTGTGATATCTGAGTCCTACAAATTATTTCTTTCTTAAAATTGTTTTGGCTATTCTGAGTCCCTTGTATTTTCATATGAATTTAGGATCATGTTGTCCACTTCTACAAAAACCTGGCCCAGATTTTGATGGGGATTGTGATGAAAAATGAATTTGGAGAATATTGCCATTTTAACAATATTAAGTCTTTATATCCATAAACATGGGCTGCCTTTCCATTTCTTTGTCTTCTATATTTTCTTTCAATGATGTTTTATAATTTTCAGCTGTATACTTCTTGTGTTAAATTTCTTCCTATTTATTTTATTTTTAGGTTATTTTAAATAGAATATTTTTGTTTTAATTTCCTTTTTGTATTTTTCATTGACAGTATATAGAAATATAATTGATTTTTATATGTTGATCTTATATTCTGCAACCTTGAAGAACATATTTAATAGTTTTAAAAGATTTATTGTGGATTCATCTATTGTAAGGCCTAAAATTTCAAGTGCTGCCTTTGATATCTTTGAGACTCAGGACCCCAAATATATAACCACAAGTTCTCCTACTATCACCAGATATGCTCCACATCCAGTAGGAAGGGTTCACCACCTGGCTGGTTCTCCTATCAACTGGACCAGATCCACCCCACCCAGTCCTCAACCTAATGTTTTTCACCTCCCTGCCAGCTCGTAAAAACATTCAAATAAGCCAATCACTTGCTCCACTGGGAATCAGGGACACCTCACTTTTTGGTTCCTATAAAGCCTGACTTACATAGTTACTGCTGTTTCACTCTGCACCCAAGTATAACATCTGTGTGGCCCTGCATGGTGTATGGTGTCCTCCTTGCTCCAGCTGTGAGTATACTGCATTAATGAACTGCTGCCAATTTCATCTGTACAGTGTTTGGTGTCATGTGTTCAGCTGTCTTACACTGTTTAGGGTAGGGGATCCCTCCTTCACTAATGGAGTGAATAAGAGATGGTTATAACAATTTTCTAAGATTTTCTATATACAAGATAATGTCAACTGACAATAGAGTTTTACTTCTATTCTAATCTGGATGCCTTTTGTTTTATTTCCTTGTCTAATTACTCTGCTTGAAACCTCCAATACAAAGTGGAATAGAAGCAATGAGAGTGGATACCTTTGTCTTGTACCTAATCTTAAAGAAAATAATTCAACATTTCGCAATTAAGTATAAAGTTAGTTGTGGGTTTCATAGATACCTTTTATCAGGCTGAGGAAGTCCCCTTGTACTCTTAATTTGTTAAGTGTTTTTATCACGAAATGGGATTGGATTTTGTCAGTGCTTCGTTTTGCATTTACAGTAAGTCCCCTACATACAAATTAGTTCCATTCCGAGAGTGCGTTCATAAGTCCAATTTGTTCGTAACTCCAACAAAATTAGCCTAGGTACCCAACTAACACAATCGGCTATATAGTACTTTACTGTAATAGGTTTAGAAAACTTTTCATACAAATAATACATAAAAACAAACACAAAAAATAAAGAAAACATTTTTAATCTTACAGTTCAGTATGTTGAAAAGTATTGTACAGTAGTACAGTATAACAGCTGGCATGCAGGGGCTAGCATTGAGAGAACAGGCAAAAAGAGTTACTGACTGGAGGAGGGAGAGGAAGTAGGAGATGGTAGAACTGAAAAATCATCAGCAATATGAGACGGAGGGGAAGCTGCAATTTCACTGACGCCTGACGTTGATGGCACAGGTTCTGGTTCCTTGCTGGATTCAATTTTATCTACCCTCCTGAAAAAACGATCCAGTGATGTCTGGGTAGTAGTTCCTTTTTCCCATCATAGATGACACGGTAGCACTGGATTGCATTCTGAATGGCTGCTGCAACCTTCATGTACCATTTTACATTCAGGTCCTGTGCCTCAATAACTAACAGTGCCTCCACAAATAAAGAAAATTCCCTTGGCATTTCCTGAATCGTGAATCTCTTCAGTTCTTCAGTTACTTCTTCTTCCTCTTGTCTCTCTTCATTCTTTCTCTGGGCCTCCAATTCCATCAGGTCTTCATTAGTATGTTCCTCGTGTTGCACAGCAAGGAGTTCAATTAAGTCATCCTCTTGCAGATCTACCTCCAGCTTCTCGCTGAGGGTCACTAAGTTGCTGAAGACCTCTTTGGACTCCTCATCCACCTTCTCAAATCCACAAAAATTGTGAACAAACTGCAGGCAAAGTTTCTTCCAAACCTCCTTCGTGGTGATGGCCGTAACCTCATGCCAAGAAAAGTCAATGTTTTTTATGGCCTTGTAGATGTTATAGTCCTTCTAAAATTGTTGCAAGGTTGTTCCTGATTCGTCACTCACCTTTACTGCCTGACAAAAAGTGTGACGTAAATAATATTTCTTGAAAGTTGCTATGTTATAGCGACTATATTATATCCCTTGTCCATAGGTTGGATGAGCGATGTAGTATTCAGTGACAGATGCATTACGTTGACCTTGGGAAGAAAGTCGTCCATGAATGGGGGGTGACCCAGAGCATTGTTGAGCAGCAAAAGAATGTTGAACGGAATGTACTTCCCCAAGCAATGTCTCTACATCCAGGAAAAAGTGATGGAAAAAAACAGTACTGGAAAATGGTCCGTGTAACCCAGGCTTTGGGGTTACTCTTCCACACAACAGGAAGAGAGCCTTTGGCTATGTATTTAAGGGCTCTTGGGTGCTCTGAATGATAAACTAAGGGAGGCTTCAGCTTCATATCACCGGAAGCATTGTCACCAAACCACAGAGTTAGCCTATACTTTGCTGCTTTATAGCCTGGTATCAAATTTTCCTCCTTACTGATGTAACTTCGGTCTGGCATCCTCTTCCAGTACAGTCCTGTCTCATCCACATTAAAAACCTGCTCAGGTAAATATGTGCCTTCATCAATAATTTCTCAAAGTGTTTCAGCAAATTCCTAGGCAGCTACCATATCTGCACTCACTATACCACCACTTACTTTTACCGTGTGAAGGTTGGCTCTAGCCTTGACCCGATGAAACCAGCCATGGCTGGCATTAAAAGATGTGCCCTCTGATTCTTCACTGTGTTTCTCCTTCAAGTCTTCATAAAGGCTTTTAGCTTTCTCTTGAATCAGCATTAAGCTGAGTGGGACTCAGCACTGATGCTGAGCCTGCATCCACACATTGAGAAGTTTCTCCACCTCCTTCAACACTTCTGCATGCTTCTTCGATATTATTGTCAACATCATTGGCACAGCAGACTTCATATGTTCCATGATCTTGTCCTTGTTCTTTAGCATCGTGCCAATGGTTGAACGATTCACATTATAAGAATGAGGACATCTACCATCTTTTTGCCTCACTCCAGTCTCTCAATTATTTTCACTATTGTTTCCATTGTTATCACTTGGCACTTCATAGCAGTACCAGCTATATCACTGCTGATTTTATGTTTGCTTCCAGATACCCTGGGCTTGAAATAAAGATACTGTACTACTGCACTCTGTACAGAACTGCACAGTAAAGTACACAAAAGCACAACCACTTGTAGAGGATGCACGCCTGTGACAATGTACGCCAGGAATGTGATTTAATTTATGTGATTGGATATGAAAACACATGTTCACATCTTTAAAAGCTTACAACTTGAATGCTTGTATGTAGGGGACTTACTGTATCTAAATAATTGTGCTTAAGTTTTCCTTTTAAGCTATTAATATGATGTATATTATTCATTGATTTTACCTGTTAAATGTTGGGTTCTGGCATAAATCCTATTTAGTTATGGTTTATGATCCTTTTTATATGTTGCTGGATTTGGATTGCCAATATTTTGTTGAAGATTTTTGTGCCTATGTTCATAAGAAATACTGTTCCATATTTTATTTTCTTGTCATATCTTTATCTGATTAAGATATCAGAGTAGTATTTGTCTTGTAAAAAGATTTGTGAATGATTTCATGCTCTGTAGTTTTTTGGAAGTATTTGTGAGAAATTGTTGTTAATTATTCTTTAAATATACCTGTAACACTATAAATATTTTTAAAATTCTGTACAACCATCTGAGCCTGCCCTTTTCTTTGTAATTTTAAAATTACTAGATCAAATTTTTGTTATAAATATATTTAGATTTTATTTTTCTTCTTGAATAAGTTTCTATAGTTTGTATATATTAGCAATTTTTTCATTACATCTAAGTCATTCACATAAAGTGTTCCTGGTATTTTTGTATAATCACTTTATTTCTGTAAAGTCAATAGTGATCTCCCGTCTTTCATTCCTGGCCTTAGAAAATTGATTTTTGTCTTCTTTTTCCTTGACCAGTCAAATTTGTTGATCTTTTCAAAGAACCATCTTTTGATTTCAATGATTTTCTGTATTGTTTTCTTTTTCCATTTATTTCTACCCATTCTTATTTTTTTCTTTCTGCTTGTTTTAATTTAGTCTTCTTATTTTAGTCTCTTATGGTGGCAGGTTATGTTATTGGTTTGAGAGATTTTTTTGAGAAAATTCTTTTGTAATATAAGCCTTTGAATCTATACATTTTCCTCTAAATACTGCTTTAGCTTCACCCATATTTTGGTATGTTGGGTTTTAATTTTTGTTCACCTCAATGATTATTTTCTACTTTCTTTTATTATGTCCTCTTTGACTTATTGGTTGTTTAGGAGAATGCTATGCAATTTTTACATCTTTGTGGATATTCCAAATTTACTTCTGTTATTCTTTAATTTTGTTACATCATGTTCGAAGAACATACTTTGTATAATTTCAAACCTTCAAATTTTTGAGGCTTGTTTTATGGTCTACTATGTGGTCTACCTTAGAGAATATTCTATGTGCTCTTGAGAAAAGTATCTTTTCTGCCATTGTTGGATGGAGTGTTTGTATAGGTGTTTGTTAGGTTTACTAATCTAGTTGGTTTATGCTCTTGTTAATGTTTTAATTCCCCTTGTTGATCTGCATACGTCATTTATCCATTACTTAAAGTGATTTATTGACATCAAAAACTATTATTACTGAATTATTTCTTCTTTCAACTTTGTCACTTATCACTTCATGTATTTTGAGGATTAGGTGCATATATGTTTATAATTGTTATGACTTCCTGGTGGATTGATACTCTTATCAATACAAAACATTATTTCTTGTCTCCAGTAAAAATTTTGTCTTAAAGCCTATTTCATTTTATATTAATATAGCCACTCCAATTTTCTTTTGGTTGCTGTTGCATCAGTATTTTCTTCTTCCTTCTACTTTTAACCTATCTGTATCTTTAAAGCTAAAGTGTGTCTCCTGTACCAGTATATAGTTGAATTTTAATTTTTTAATTCAGTCAGATCTCTGCATTTTGATTGGATTGTTTAAAACACATTTAACGATATTATTGATATAGTTGGATAAACATCTGCCAATTTATTTTTCTTTACTATATGTTTCATGTGTTTTTCTCCTCTTTTCCTTATTTACAGACTTATTTTGCAACAAGTGAATATGCTTTATTGTGATACTTTAATTTGTTTAATTTTTTATAAGCCATAGTTGGGAGATTGTTTCTTAGTGGTTGCTCTAGGATTTACAATATACATCTTAAATTATCAAAATATATTTCCAATTTATACTGATATTCCATTGAAATATAAGTCTTTACTCTTAGTTACTCTATTCTCTCCCCAACTCTTGATTTATGCTATTATTGTAATACATATTATGTCAATATATTTTATGAACCCAACAATACATTTTTATAATTATCACTTTATATAATTTTGTCTTTTAAATAACCTGAGAGGAGAAAGCAGGGCAAGTACATATTTATAGAGTTTTCTATTTTAACCCTCCTATTTACCATTTCTCTTCATTTCTTCCTGTGCATGTGATTTATTATCTGGTCACATTATATTACAACAGTACAGCTTTGTTCCCAGCCCACATTTTTGTGCCATTATATTCAAATACATTACATTTATATGTGTTATAGATCTGACAATACAATTATATACACAGAATGTTCTCTGAAATATTTTAAAATCAGTAAGAGAAAAAAAGGTCAAATCATGCAATTATACTGTCTTTTATTATTACCTACATGAGTACATGTACCGGTAATCTGGACTTGAAATGCACTCTGATGTCATTTGATTCAGCCTGAAGAACTTCTTTTAGTGTTTCTTCTAATGTGGGTCTGCTTGCAATATGTCTTCAGTTTTTGTTTATCTGGGAATGTCTTTATTTCACTTTCATATGAAAATTAGTTTTGGTGGATATAAGATTCTTAGCTGACAAGATTTTTTCCTTGCCACTTTGAATATGTCATTTAACTGCATTCTGAACTCCATCATTTCTAATGATATGTCAGCTACCAATTTTATTAGAGTTCCCATGTTCTTGATGAATTGTTTTTCTCTTGCTGATTTCAAGAATTTTTATTTGTCTTTGTCTTTCAATATTTAACTTTGTTTTATATGGTTGTGGATCTCAATGTTTATCTTACTTGCACATGTTTTGGTTTCTTGGATGTATACATTAATGTTTTTCATGAAATGTGAGAAGTTTTAAGTCATTATTATTTCAAATATATGTTCTGATTCTTTCTGTCTCTCCTCTCCTCTCCTGGCATTCCCTTTATATATATATATATTTGTACACTTAAAGGTTCTCCACATTTCTCTTGGGTGCTGTTCATTTTACTTCATTTTTTTCTCTCTTCTTCAGACAGCATAGATTCCATTAATGTGTATTCAAGCTAGCGGATTCTTCTGTCATGTCAAATCTAGTGTTGATCTCTCTACTGAAATTTCTATATTGACTATCACACTTTTTAACTACAGAATTCCTATTTTACTCCTTTATATAATTTCTGTAACTTTATTGGTACTCTCTATTTTAATGAGATATTATCATCATATTTTCCTTTAATTCTTTCATCTTTGATTATATCTTTTCTAGTTGCTTTGACATATTTTTCTGTTTAGTTCAACTTCTGGGTCCCCCAAAGATGAATTCTACTGCCTGCTGTTTTTCCTGTGCATGGGTCAGACCTTCCTGTTTCTTTGCATGTCTTATGATATTTCTTTGAAAACTAGAAATTTTAGAAAAATATAATGTAGCCTCTCTGGATACTAATATCCTGTACTGCTCATTCAAACTTGGTTTTGTTGTCCTTTACTTGTTTATGTAATGACTGAGCTGGACTAGTTCAGTAAAATCTATTTCTCTTACAGGGTGCAGTCTCTGATGTTGCTCCACAGAGGCCACAGCCTTGTGTATTTTCACAATCTCTCTGAACACCAGGAATGGCTTTCATTTTAGATAAACTTTTTTGACTTTTTTTCTCTGACCACCTGATTAAACTTCTGATCTATCTGCAATGTTGGTATCATACCCATCTGTTAGATTTATATAATTGATTGCTCTATTGTTTTTGTCCTCTTAAATTTATATATTGGGCATAAATTTTTCCATAGCTTTATTCAACTGAAGTTGAGCTTTTGACTTGCTCTGAACCTACCCTAGATAGAAAATCTGAGTGGTTTAGCTGGAGCTGGAGGAGATAGAATGGGGAACTCACTCTTCATGGTGGACCCACCCAGGTCTTCTCTATGTAGCAGGATCTGTATGTGTGTGTGTTGGGGGGGGAGGGGGTGAACTAGTGCTGTCATTGCCCTTTATGGATTCTCTGCAGTATAAAGCCAGGAAGAATGGGATCTGACAATGCTCAGCAGCTTCTGACTCTACCAAGGATATGTCTTCCAACTCAGGAAGCTGAGAGTATGAAAGCTGACTTCAGCTGACAAGTCCCTTGAAGCAGCTTTCCCACAACATATAGCTATGCAGGAAAAGAGGGACTTCGGTCTTCACCAGCTACCCCTGTATCTTCATTACATAGTGGACATTGGAAATGGGGGATTGGTACTACCTGGCTGCTACTACTTGCTCAATATAGGCCATCTGCAGCATAAAGCCACAGAAAATGTTGATGTTTGCCAGCTAACAAAACCACCTAGAATAACTCTGAATGGCTCCCTGGCTTCTCAGCATGGCTTATAAAAGGCATTTTGTCTATAGGTTCTGGAGGTATAGATGATGAGGACTGTGGCAGCTGCTTCAAGTGCAATGATATATCATTGTAAACTCGCTCTTCTTCTAGTAAAAAGGAATCATACAAGGATTAACTTGGGGGACTTTGCATAAATGTTTTATAATTTTAAAATGAGCTGGCACTCTCACATGTGTTTTTTAACTCCCTTAGTTAAAATGGCAATTTTATTATTATTATTATTTAACATCTTTATTGGACTATAATTGCTTTACAATGGTGTGTTAGTTTCTGCTTTATAACAAAGTGAATCAGCTATACATATACATATATCCCCATATCCCCTCCCTCCTGCATCTCCCTCTCACCCTCCCTATCCCACTGCTCTAGGTGGTCACAAAGCACCAAGCTGATCTCCCTGTGCTATGCAGCTGCTTTCCACTAGCTATCTATTTTACATTTGGTAATGTATATATGTCTATGCCACTCTCTCACTTTATCCCAGCTTACCCTCCCCCCTTCCCTTGTCCTCAAGTCCATTATTTACGTCTGTGTTTTTATTCCTGTCCTGTCCCTAGGTTCTTCAGAACCATTTTTTAAAAACAATTCCATATATATGTGTTAGCATACAGTATTTGTTTTTCTCTTTCTGACTTACTTCACTCTGTATGATAGACTCTAGGTCCATCCACCTCACTACAAATAACTCAGTTTCATTTCTTTTCATGGCTAAGTAATATTCCATTGTATAAATGTGTCACATCTTCTTTATCCATTCATCTGTCAATGGACACTTATGTTGCTTCCATGTCCTGACTATTGTAAATAGAGTTGCAATTAACATTGTGGTACATGACTCTTTTTAAATTATGGTTTTGTCAGGATATATGCCCAGTAGTGGGATTGCTGGGTCATATGGTAGTTCTAATTTTAGTTTTTTAAGGAACCTCCATACTGTTCTCCATAGTGGCTGTATCAATTTACATTCCCACCAACAGTGCAAAAGGTTTCCCTTTTCTTCACACCTCCTCCAGCATTTATTGTTTGTAGATATTTTGATGATGGCCATTCTGACCGGTGTGAGGTGATACCTCATTGTAATTTTGATCTGCATTTCCTTAATATGTAGCAAATTTAGGCATCTTTTCTTGTGTTTGTTGGCCATCTGTATGTCTTATTTAGAGAAATGTATACTTAGGTCTTCCACCCATTTTTGGACTGGGTTGCTTGTTTTTTTGATATTGAGCTGCATGAGCTGCTTGTATAAATTGGAGATGAATCCCTTGTCAGTTGCTTCATTTACAAATATTTTCTCCCATTCTGAGGGTTGTCTTTTCATCTTGTTTATGGTTTCCTTTGCTGTGCAAAAGCTTTTAAATTTCATTAGGTCTCATTTATTTATTTTTGTTTTTATTTTCATTAATCTAGGTTGTGGATTGAAAAAGATCATGCTGTGATTTATCTCAGAGAATGTTCTGCCTATATTTTACTCTAAGAATTTTATAGTATCTGGTCTTATATTTAGGTCTTTAATCCATTTTGAGTTTATTTTTGTGTATGGTGTTAGGGAGAGTTCTAGTTTCATTCTTTTACATGTAGCTGCCCAGTTTTCCCAGCACCACTTAATAAAGAGACTATCTTTTCTCCATTGTATATTCTTGCCTCCTTTGTCATAACTTAGGTGACCATAGGTGTGTGGGTATATCTCTGGACTTTTTATCCTGTTCAATTGATCTATATTTCTGTTTTTGTGCCAAGAGGAAATCAAAAAATACCTAGAGACAAATGGCAATGAAAACATGACAATTCAAAACCTATGGGATGCAACAAAAGCAGTTCTAAGACAGAAGTTTATAGCAATAAAATCCTACCTCAGGAAACAAGAAAAATCTCATATAAAATACCTATCCTTACACCTAAAGCAACTAGAAAAATAAGAACAAGCAAAACACAAAGTTAACAGAAGGAAAGAAATCATAATGATCAGAGCATAAATAAATGAAATAAATGTGAAGAAAATAATAGCGAAGATCAATGAAACTAAAAGCTGGTTATTTGAGAAGATAAACAGAGTTTATAAACCTTTAGCCAGACTCATCAAGAAAAAAAAGGAGAGGATTCAAATCAATACAATTAGAAATGAAAAAGAAGTTATAATGGACACCACAGAAATACAAAAGATCATAAGAGATTACTACAGGCAAGTATACACTAATAAAATGGACAACCTAGAAGAAATGGATGAAGTCTTAGAAAAACTGAACCAGTAAGAAAGAGAAAATATGAACAGACCAATCTCAAGTACTGAAATTGAAACTGTGATTAAAATTTTCCAACTAAATAGTCCAGGGCCAGATGGATTCACAGGTGAATACTTTCAAACATTAATACAAGAGTTAACTCCTACCCTTCTGAAACTTCCAAAAAATTGCAAATGAAGGAACACTCACAAGATCATTATATGGGCCACAATCACTCTAATACCAAAACCAGACAAAGATATCACAGAAAAAACAAAATTATAGGCCAATATCACTAATGAACATTGATACAAAAATCCTCAAAAAAATACCCATAAACCAAATTCAACAACACATTTAAAGGATTATAAAACATGATCAAGTGGGATTTATCCCAAGGATGCAAGGATTTTTCAATATATGTAAGTCAATAAATGTGATACACCACATTAACAAATTGAGGAATAAAAAGCATATGATCATCTGAATAGATGCAGAAAAATCTTTTGACAAAGTTCAACACACATATATGATAAAAAACTTTCCAGAAAGTGGGCCCAGAAGGAACATACCTCAACATAATAAAGACCATATATGACAATCCTACAGCTAACATCATACTCAATGGTGAAAAGATGAAAGCATTTCCTCTAAGATCAGGAACAAGAGAAGGATGTCCACTCTCACCACTTTTATTAAACATAGTTTTGGAAGTCTTAGCCACGAATATAAGGGAAGAAAAAGAAATAAAATAATGCAAATTGGAAAAGAAATAAAACTGTCACTGTTTGCAGATGACATGATACTATACATAGAGAATCCTAAAAATGCTACCAGAAAATTACTAGTGCCCATCAGTGAATTTGGTAAAGTTGCAGGTTACAAAACTGATACACAGAAATCTGTTGAATTTGTGTACACTAACAATGGAAATCAGAAAGATAAATTCAAGAAACAATCCCGGCACAAGGCCTGACACAGAGTAGAGGTTCAGCAAATCTTTTTGGCTGAATGACTGCTATCCCAGAGAGAAGTTGAGGGAGCCTTTCTCTGCCATCCAGAAGTAGACTTCTGAGTCATTCAAGTGTTCCTGTCCTCAAATTATCCCCACCAAACATGGCAACCAGTTTACTCACGAAAAGGAACTCCATCAAAAGTCTAAGATAGGGAAGGCGGAAGATGGCGGAAGAGTAAGACGCGGAGATCACCTTCCTCCCCACAGATACACCAGAAATACATCTACACGTGGAACAACTCCTACAGAACACCTACTGAAGGCTGGCAGAAGACCTCAGACCTCCCAAAAGGCAAGAAACTCCCCATGTACCTGGGTAGGGCAAAAGAAAAAACAGAGACAAAAGAATAGGGACGGCACCTGCACCAGTGGGAGGGAGCTGTGAAGGAGGAAAAGTTTCCACACTCTAGGAAGCCCCTTCGCGGGCGGAGACTGCGGGAGGCGGAGGGGGGAGCTTCGAAGCTGCGGAGGAGTGCACAGCAACGGGTGCGGAGGGCAAAGCGGGGAGATTCCCGCACAGAGGATCGGTGCCGACAGGCACTCACCAGCCCGAGAGGCTGGTCTGCTCACCCGCCGGGGCGGGCGGGGCTGCGAGCTGAGGCCGGAGCGCAGGGAGAGGACTGGGGTTGGCGGCTTGAACATAGCCTGAAGGGGTTAGTGCACCACAGCTAGCTGGGAGGGAGTCCGGGGAAAAGCCTGCACCTGCAGAAGAGGCAGGAGACTTTTCCTTCCCTCTTTGTTTCCTGGGGCGTGAGGAGAGGGGTTTAAGAACGCTGCTTAAAGGAACTCCAGAGACGGGCGCGAGCCGTGGCTAAAAGCGCGAACCCCAGAGACGGGCGCGAGCCGCGGCTTGAAAGCGCGGAATCCAGAGACGGGCGCGAGCCGCGGCTGAAAGCGCGGAATCCAGAGACGGGCGCGAGCCGCGGCTGAAAGCGCGGACCCCAGAGGCGGGCGGGAGAAGTTAAGGCTGCTGCTGCCGCCACCGAGGGGCCTGTGTGCGAGCACAGGTCACTCTCCACACCCCTCTTCCGCGGAGCCTGTGCAGCCCGCCACTGCCGGGTTCCCGGGATCCAGGGACAACTTCCCCGGGAGAGCGCACAGCGCGCCTCAGGCTGGTGCAAAGTCACGCCAGCCTTTGCCACCGCAGGCCCGCCCCGCACTCTGTGCCCCTCCGTCCCCACCGGCCTGAGTGCGCCAGAGCCCCCAATCAGCGGCTCTTTTAACCCCATCCTGTCTGAGCAAAAGACAGACGCCCTCCAGCGATCTACACGCAGAGGCAGGGCCAAATCCAAACCTTAGCCCTGGGAGCTGTGAGAACAAAGAAGAGAAAGGGAAATCTCTCCCAGCAGCCTCAGAAGCAGCGGACTAAAGCTCCACAATCAACTAGATGTACCCTGCATCTGTGGAATACCTGAATAGACAACCAATCATCCCAAATTAAGGAAGTGGACTTTAGGAGCAAGATCTATGATTTTTTCCCCTTTCCTCTTTTTGTGAATGTGTATGTGTATGCTTCTGTGTGAGATCTTGTCTGTATAGTCTTGCTTCCACCATTTGTCCTAGGGTTCTATCCGTCCATGTTTTTTTTTAAATTTTTTTCTTAATAATTAATTTTAATAACCTTATTATACTTTACCTTCGTTCTTTCTTTCTTTCTTTCTGTCCTTCCTTCCCTCCTTTAGACAACGAATCATCCCAAATTGAGGAGGTGGTCTCTGACAGCAAGATTTAGGATTTTTCCCCATTTACCTCTTTTAGTGAGGGTGTATGTGTATGCTTCTGTGTAAGATTTTGTCTGTATAGCTTTGTTTCCAACATTTGTCCTAAGGTTCTTTCCGTCCCTTTTTTTTTTTTTTCTTCTAAATAAGAATTTTTTAATTCAATAACTTTATTATACTTTATTTTATTTTTACTGTATCTTCTTTCTTTCTGTCTTTTTTCCTTCTTTCCCTCCTTCCTTCCTTACTCCCTCCCTCCCTCCTTTCTTTCCTTCTTGCCTTCTTTCCTTCTTTGCTTCTTTCTTTCTTTCTTCCTTCCTTCCTACCCTCCTTTCCTTCTTTCTTTCCTCATACTTCTACTAATTCCCTCTACTTTTTCTCCCTTTTATCCTGAGCCTGTGGATGAAAAGCTTTGGTGCTCCAGCCAGGAGGCAGGGCTCTGCCTCTGAGGTAGGACAGCCAACTTCAGGACACTGATCAACAAGAGACCTCCCAGCTCCACATAATATCAAACGGCGAAAATCTCCCAGAGACCTCCATCTTAACACCAGCACCCAGCTTCACTCAACGACCAGCAAGCCACAGTGCTGGAAAACCTATGCCAAACAACTAGCAAAACAGGAACACAACCCCACCCATTAGCAGAGAGGCTGCCTAAAATCATAATAAGGCCACAGACACCCCCAAACACACCACCAGACGTGAACCTGCCCACTAGAGAGACAAGATCCAGCCTCATCCACCACAACACAGGCACTAGTCCCCTCCACCAGGAAGCCTACACAACCCACTGAACCAACCTTAGCCACTGGAGACAGACATCAAAAACAGGAGGAACTACAAACCTGCAGCCTGCAAAAGGAGACCCCAAACACAGTAAGATAAGCAAAATGAGAAGACAGAAAAACACACAGCAGATAAAGGAGCAAGATAAAAATGCACCAGACCTAACAAATGAAGAGGAAATAGGCAGTCTACCTGAAAGAGAATTCAGAATAATGATAGTAAGGTTGATCCGAAATCTTGGAGATAGAATGGACAATAGATTGGACAAAATGCAAGAATCAGTTAACAAGGACCTAGAAGAACTAAAGATGAAACAAGCAACGATGAACAACACAATAAATGATATTAAAAGTACTCTAGATGGGATCAATAGCAGAATAACTGAGGCAGAAGAACGGATAAGTGACCTGGAAGATAAAATAGTGGAAATAACTACTGCAGAGCAGAATAAAGAAAAAAGAATGAAAAGAACTGAGGACAGTCTCAGAGACCTCTGGGACAACATTAAGCGCACCAACATTCGAATTATAGGGGTTCCAGAAGAAGAAGAGAAAAAGAAAGGGACTGAGAAAATATTTGAAGAGATTATAGTTGAAAACTTCCCTAATATGGGAAAGGAAATAGTTAATCAAGTCCAGGAAGCACAGAGAGTCCCATACAAGATAAATACAAGGAGAAATACGCCAAGACACATATTAATCAAACTGTCAAAAATTAAATACAAAGAAAGCATATTAAAAGCAGCAAGGGAAAAACAACAAATAACACATAAGGGAATCCCCATAAGGTTAACAGCTGATCTCTCAGCAGAAACCCTACAAGCCAGAAGGGAGTGGCAGGACATACTGAAAATGATGAAGGAGAAAAACACGCAGCCAAGACTACTCTACCCAGCAAGGATCTCATTCAGATTTGATGGAGAAATTAAAACCTTTACAGACAAGCAAAAGCTGAGAGAGTTCAGCACCACCAAACCAGCTTTACAACAAATGCTAAAGGATCTTCTCTAGGCAAGAAACACAAGAGAAGGAAAAGACCTATAATAACGAACCCAAAACAATTTAGAAAATGGGAATAGGAACATACATATCGATAATTACCTTAAATGTAAATGGACTAAATGCTCCCACCAAAAGACACAGATTAGCTGAATGGATACAAAAACAAGACCCTTATATATGCTGTCTACAAGAGACCCACTTCAGACCTAGAGACACATACAGACTGAAAGTAAGGGGATGGAAAAAGATATTCCATGCAAATGGAAGCCAAAAGAAAGCTGGAGTAGCAATTCTCATATCAGACAAAATAGACTTTAAAATAAGGACTATTAAAAGAGACAAAGAAGGACACTACATAATGATCAAGGGATCGATCCAAGAAGAAGATATAACAATTGTAAATATTTATGCACCCAACATAGGAGCACCTCAATACATAAGGCAAATACTAACAGCCATAAAAGGGGAAATCGACAGTAACACATTCATAGTAGGGGACTTAAACACCCCACTTTCACCCATGGACAGATCATCCAAAATGAAAATAAATAAGGAAACACAAGCTTTAAATGATACATTAAACAAGATGGACTTAATTGATATTTATAGGACACTCCATCCAAAAACAACAGAATACACATTTTTCTCAAGTGCTCATGGAACATTCTCCAGGATAGATCATATCTTAGGTCACAAATCAAGCCTTGGTAAATTTAAGAAAATTGAAATTGTATCAAGTATCTTTTCTGACCACAACGCCATGAGACTAGATATCAATTACAGGAAAAGATCTGTAAAAAATACAAACACATGGAGGCTAAACAATACACTACTTAATAATGAAGAGATCACTGAAGAAATCAAAGAGGAAATCAAAAAATACCTAGAAACAAATGACAATGGAGACACAACGACCCAAAACCTGTGGGATGCAGCAAAAGCAGTTCTAAGGGGGAAGTTTATAGCAATACAAGCCCACCTTAAGAAGCAGGAAACATCTCGAATAAACAACCTAACCTTACACCTCAAGCAATTAGAGAAAGAAGAACAAAAAAACCCCAAAGCTAGCAGAAGGAAAGAAATCATAAAAATCAGATCAGAAATAAATGAAAAAGAAATGAAGGAAACAATAGCAAAGATCAATAAAACTAAAAGCTGGTTCTTTGAGAAGATAAACAAAATAGATAAACCACTAGCCAGACTCAGCAAGAAAAAAAGGGAGAAGACTCAAATCAATAGAATTAGAAATGAAAAAGGAGAGGTAACAACTGACACTGCAGAGATAAAAGAGATCATGAGAGATTACTACAAGCACCTCTATGCCAATAAAATGGACAATCTGGAAGAAATGGACAAATTCTTAGAAATGCACAACCTGCCAAGACTGAATCAGGAAGAAATAGAAAATATGAACAGACCAATCACAAGCACTGAAATTGAAACTGTGATTAAAAATCTTCCAACAAAGAAAAGCCCAGGACCAGATGGCTTCACAGGCGAATTCTATCAAACATTTAGAGAAGAGCTAACACCTATCCTTCTCAAACTCTTCCAAAATATAGCAGAGGGAGGACCACTCCCTAACTCCTTCTACGAGGCCACCATCACCTTGATACCAAAACCAGACAAGGATGTCACAAAGAAAGAAAACTACAGGCCAATATCACTGATGAACATAGATGCAAAAATCCTCAACAAAATACTAGCAAACAGAATCCAACAGCACATTAAAAGGATCATACACCATGATCAAGTGGGGTTTATTCCAGGAATGCAAGGATTCTTCAATATACGCAAATCTATCAATGTGATAAACCATATTAACAAATTGAAGGAGAAAAACCATATGGTCATCTCAATAGATGCAGAGAAAGCTTTTGACAAAATTCAACACCCATTTATGATAAAAACCCTGCAGAAAGTAGGCATAGAGGGAACTTTCCTCAACATAATAAAGGCCATATATGACAAGCCCACAGCAAACATCATCCTCAATGGTGAAAAACTGAAAGCATTTCCACTAAGATCAGGAACAAGACAAGGTTGCCCACTCTCACCACTATTATTCAACATAGTTTTGGAAGTTTTAGCCACAGCAATCAGAGAAGAAAAGGAAATAAAAGGAATCCAAATTGGAAAAGAAGAAGTAAAGCTGTCACTGTTTGCAGATGACATGATCCTATACATAGAGAACCCTAAAGGTGCTACCAGAAAACTACTAGAGCTAATCAATGAATTTGGTAAAGTGGCAGGATACAAAATTAATGCACAGAAATCTCTGGCATTCCTATATACTAATGATGAAAAATCTGAAAGTGAAATCAAGAAAACACTCCCATTTACCATTGCAACAAAAAGAATAAAATATCTAGGAATAAACCTACCTAAGGAGACAAAAGACCTGTATGCAGAAAATTATAAGACACTGATGAAAGAAATTAAAGATGATATAAATAGATGGAGAGATATACCATGTTC
>NW_020837998.1:12152652-12247741 GCF_003676395.1 Aethalodelphis obliquidens
AAAAAAAAAAAAAAAAAAAAAAAAAAAAAAAAAAAAAAAAAAAAAAAGAAACAATCCCATTTACTACCACATCAAGAATAAAATACTTAGGTAGCTAAGGAGGCAAAAACCTATGCTTAGGAAACTATAAGATACTGATGAAAAAAAAAAAGCTGCCACAAACAGATGGAGAGATTTACCATGTTCTTGGATTAGAAGAATCAATATTGTGAAAATGACTATACTACCCAAAGCAATCGACTGATTCAATGCAATCCCTATCAAATTACCAATGGCATTTTTCACAGAATTAGAACAAAAACATCTACATTTTGCATAGAAGCACAAAAGACCATGTATAGAAAAAGCTATCTTGAGAAAGAAGACCAGAGCTGGAGGAATCAGGCTTCCTTACTTCAGAGTATACTACAAAGCTACAGTAATCAAAACAGTATGGTATGGGCACAAAGGCCATACATATTTTAAAAATATGTTTGTTTCTTCTTTTATCTACTAACTAGTGTGGCTAGCTCAGCTAGCTTTATTAAAATACAAATGACAGAACAGAGAAGAGTAGGCATAGCCATTCATTTGTACAATCAGAAGATGCTTTAGTCATAAAAGAAAAAAAAAAAGGAACCAAGAAGCGAGTCTCAAATTCATGAGACTGTGGAAGTTTTCACCAATGAAAGGAAAACCTTTTATAAACTGGGAATCAGAGTAGTTCTTTATTTTAAGGTGCTGATGAAATTATGTGTTAAGCAGATTAAGTGGAGACCATACAAAAATTTTAAGTAATAAGTTTTCAATGTCAAATCATTTCCCACATGTTAATTTTCTAACTCCAAGTTCTCCAACAGATCCAATTCTTAGCGTGATAGAGTAGGCCTTTCCTCCCAGCTACTTATTCTTACAACCAAAAAACCCCTCAGATGTAACTTAATAACTAATCATAAGAAAATTCTAACAGGTAGAAAGAAAATGTTGGACTACCTAGGGAGCTCAGGACTTCAGGTACGACATGGCAGTGGCTTCTCAAGCTTTGCTTATTAGCTAACACATATCCTGAAAATGTTATTGCAATAGCCTCTGACTCAAAACACTAACTGGTGACACAAAAGAAGCTTCAAGAAAGCTTATTATTCCTAGTCTATAAACCTGGAAAATGGTAGTTTAATAACAGAAAACGTTTTAACAATAACTATTCTACTCCAATCAGACACTAGCAGAAAAAATTGCCTCCTCCCCATGATATCAATGGGGTGAATAAGGATCTGATATGTAACCACACCACGTGGAAGCATGTTGTGGCACTCCAATTTACCTGCATGGTAATGTTGGTGAGTCCAGACAGGGAGCTAATTAATCCCTTGTTTGGCAGAAGCAGGTGATGCTCTGATTTCCCCATTGGATTGTGTTGGCAGGACTGAGGAGGGAGCTATTTATTCATTCACCTCTCCTTGAAAGCAGGACACTCTTTGATTCCTTTTCTGGGGTACTATGAATGAAGATGTGTAGGAGCTGATCTTTCATCTCTCACCTAATGTAAGCAAGTGGTGCTAGATATTCCTGCTGGAGTAGTGGCAAATAGAGTCCAACGTCAATCTGAGCATCCACTCTCACTTGTCAGCAAAGAGAGTTAACAAGGCAGTGTGAGGCAAAGCTAGTATCTAATCTGCTTCATTCTCACCCCAGAGTCAGTGGATCTCATTGAGGGGCTGTGCCTATACCCCCGCCTGGCATTACTATGAGACTCAGTATGGTGGTGTGAAATAGAGCTAGGTACCACTCCACTATCTTCCTGGCGTCAGCAGGGCCCCAGGGGGAATTAACCGGCCACAACCTTCTAGAAACAGGACACTGAAAGAGGAGATGTGAAGCAAAGCTTAATGGCACTCTATCTCCTACCAGTGTCAGCAGGGCCAATAGAGAGCTGAACCTCTAGCAACATTCAATATCAGTTGCACAGTACAAGGTGATCCAAAATCAGGATCATCTTGAAATGAAGAAGAAGGTTGACTGACTTGGGTCCTCTGTGGTTGTATAACAACACTGCATTGTATTCCCTGTGTTTTAGTTTTCTAATCTCTCATACATGCTGCAGTGGACAACAGAGCATCCTGAAACTGTCAACCACAATGGATAGAGAGACAAACACAACAAAAAACAGGAAATGAAAAAAAAATCTTGATCGTGTTAGACAAGTCACTGGAAAGGAAAAGCCCAGTAGAGACTTGGGAGGCAGATTCATAACCAATGGCAGCAGTGGTTAATCCGCATACAGCAATATCAGTAGCAAAACACAGTAGGGCTATCCAATTTCCACCTAGCAGTGGTCAGCAGAAGTAGCACAATCTGCCATTAAAGCATCATTAGTAGACTGTACAAGGGCAAACCAATCACTGCCTCACATCAGCCAGCAGCAGTAGTCCTACCTGCGTGCATCAGAATCCCCAGCAGATCTTAGGTGAATAAAGCCATTTCCTGTCTCAAAACTTCTGGTAGCAGTGAGTATGATCTGCATGCAGCAGTGGCAATAGTAGAAACAATGAAGTGTCGGGTCACCCCTTCTACACTCTCACTGACAACCACAGAAGTATTTGAAGAAATAATGTCTGAAAACATCCTAAACTTGGTGAGAGATACAATATGTTCACAGCATCATCACTGGTAGAGCCTGTGGACCAATCCATTTTCCGTCCTACAAACACAGAGAGTGGCAGGTCTCATCTACCTATAGTGGAGCATCAGGAAAGTCCAGGAGAGCTGCTAAAATATATATGCTAAAGCTTGAAAGAGTGACTGTTTGGTAAAATAGATAATTTAAATAGAATGAAGTCTCCTAACATAATATCCAAAACTGTATCCAGGTATAACAAAAAATCACTAGTCATATAAGAAAAATGATAATCACAACTTAAATGAGAAAATAAAATGGACAGAAAACTATTAGATACATCAAATATTGATATTATCTGACTGTAATTTTAGAGCAGCTATCATAAAATTATGTCAGTAAGTAATTATGATTTCCTTTGAAATGAATAAATGTAGAGATCCTCAGAAAAGAAATATGTTATGAAAAGATCCCAAAAGGAATTAAGAATTGAAGAATAAAAAAACACAAAATAAAAAGTTATTGGAAAGGCTCAGTAGTAGGTATGACAGAAGTTAAAATCAGTTAAACTGATGACAGTGGAAGAGAATTTCCATAATATTAAAAACAAAAGTAAATAGACTGAAAAATAAAAATGAGCAGAAACTCAGGAACCTGTGAGATAATAATCCAAGATTTAATATTTATATCATTTGATCACTAGAAGTAGAAAAGAGAGTGATTGTGACTGAAGAAGTATTTGAAGAAACAACAGCTCAATACATCCAAAATTTGATAAAAGGCATAAACCTATAGATTCAAAAAGCCAAGTAAATATCAAACAAGATAAACTCAAATGAATCCATGCCAAGACATGTCATAATTAAAGTTCTGAAAATTAAATAAAAAGAAAATAAAACCTCAAAAGCAACCAGAGGAAAATGGCTCATTACCAATAGGGAGATATTAATTTAAATGACAGTGGCAGAACATTTAGACAAAAGAAAGCTAACATAATTTGTCCCTAGTAAATCTTACTTTGACTAATGGCTAAAGAAAGCTTTTCAAACAAAAGAAATGATAAGAAGGATTGGAAATTGAAAGAAGAAAGGAGAAAAACAGAATGGGTAAACGTAGAAGTAAATAAGAGATTTTTCTTCTTCCAATGAAATTCTTAAATCATATATGATTGTCAAAGAAAAAATTATAGCATGCATTGTGGTGTTTGATGTATGTAGAGAAAATAGCAGAGACAATTATATTTAATAATTGGGGAGGGTAGACTCAAATGGAAGCAGTTTCAATACTTCACTTAAAGAGGTAAACCACTGAGTATCAGCAGTTTGTGATAAGCTACATATGTATATTGGAAAACCTAGAGAAACCAAAAGAAAATTAAACAAAATGATTTACTCAAAACAAATACATTTTTTAAAAAAATGAAACCCTAAAAACTCAAGTAATTTACAAGAAGCCAAGAAAAGAGAAAAAGAGAATAGAGAAATACATAGAGTGCAAATAATAAAATGGCACACTTAGGTACAAACATATAATTACTATTTTTTTTAATTTAACATCTTTATTGGAGGATAATTCAACTACAATTGTGTGTTAGTTTCTGCTTTAAAACAAAGTGAATCAGTGATACATATACATAAACCCTATATCTCTTCCCTCTTGCATCTCCCTCCCTATCCCACCCCTCTAGGTGGTCACAAAGCACCGAGCTGATCTCCCTGTTCCATGCGGCTGCTTCCCACCAGCTATTGATTTTACATATGGTAGTGTATATATGTCCATGCCACTCTCTCTCTTTGCCCCAGCTAAACGTTCCCCCTACTCGTGTCCTCAAGTCCATTCTCTAGTAGGTCTGTGTCTTTATTCCTGGCGTACCACTAGATTCTTCATAACTTTTTTTTTTTCATTTTAGATTCCATATATATGTGTTAGAATACCATATCTGTTTTTCTCTTTCTGAGTTACTTCACTCTGTATGACAGAATCAAGGTCCATCCACCTCACTACAAATAACTCAATTTCGTTTCTTTTTATGGCTGAGTAATAATTTATTTTATAAATGTGCCACATTTTTTTCATCCATTCATACAACGATGGACACTTAGGTTGCTTCCATGTCCAGGCTATTGTAAATAGAGTTGCAATGAATATCGTGGTACATGACTCTTTTTGAACTATGATTTTCTCAGGGTATATGCCCAGTACTGGGATTGCTGGGTTGTATGGTAGTTCTATTTTTAGTTTTTTAAGGAACCTCCATACTGTTCTCCATAGTGGCTGTATAAATTTACATACCCACCAACAGTGCAAGAGGTTTCCCTTTTCTCGACACCCTCTCCAGCATTTATTGTTTGTAGATTGTTTGATGATGGCCATTCTGACTGGTGTGATGTGATACCTCATTGTAGTTTTGATTTGCATTTCTCGAATGATTAGTGATGTTGAGCATCATTTCAGGTGTTTACTGACATTCTGTATATCTTTGTTGGACAAATGTCTATTTAGGTCTTCTGCCCATTTTTCATTGCGTTGTTTTTTTGATATTGAGCTGCATGAGCTGCTTGTAAATTTTGGAGATTAACCTTTGTCAGTTGTTTCATTTGAAAATATTTTCTCCCATTCTAAGGGTTGCCTTTTCTTCTTGTTTATGGTTTCCTTTGCTGTGCCAAAGGTTTTAAGTTTCATTAGGTCCCATTTGTTTATTTTTGTTTTTATTTCCATTTCTCTAGGAGGTGGGTCAAAAAGAATCTTGCTGTAATTTATGGCATAGAGTGTTCTGCCTATATCTTCCTATAAGAGTTTTATAGTGTCTGGCCTTATATTTAGGTCTTTAATCCATTTTGAGTTTATTTTTGTGTATGGTGTTAGGGAGTGTTCTAATTTCATTATTTTACATGTAGCTGTCCAGTTTTTCCAGCACCAATTATTGAAGAGGCTGTCTTTTCTCCATTGTATATTTTTGCCTCCTTTATCAAAAATAAGGTGACCATATGTGTGTGGGTTTATCTCTGGGCTTTCTATCCTGTTCCATTGATCTATATTTCTGTTTTGGTGCCATTACCATACTGGCTTGATTACTGTAGCTTTGAAGTATAGTCTGAAGTCAGGGAGTCTGATTCCTCAAGCTCCACCTTTCTTTCTCAAGATTGCTTTGGCTATTTGGTGTCTTTTGTGTTTCCATATAAATTGTGAATTTGTTTCTTCTAGTTCCATGAAAAATGCCATTGGTAGTTTGATAGCGATTGCATTGAATCTGTAGATTGCTTTGGGTAGTATAGCAATTTTCACAACGATGATTCTTCCAATCCAAAAACATGTTATATCACTCCATCTGTTTTTATCAACCTTAATTTCTTTCTCCAGTGCCTTATAGTCTTCTGCAAACAGATCTTTTGTCTCTTTAGCTAGGTTTATTCCTAGGTATATTTTTATTTGTGTTGCAATGGTAAATGAGAGTGTCTCCTTGATTTCTCCTTCATATTTTTCATTATTAGTGTATAGGAATGCAAGAGATTTCTGTGCATTCATTTTGTATCCTGCTACTTTACTAAATTCATTGATTAGCTCTAGTAGTTTTCCATTAGCATCTTTAGTATTCTCTATATACAGTATCATGTCATCTGCAGTGACACTTTTACTTCTTCTTTTCTGATTTAGATTCATTTTATTTTCTTTTTCTTCTCTGATTGCTGTGGTTAAAACTTCCAAACCTATTTTGAATAATCGTGGTGAGAGTGGACAACCTTGTCTTGTTCCTGATCTAGTGGAAATGGTTTCAATATTTCACCATTGAGAATGGTGTTGGCTGTGGGTTTGTCATATATGGCCTTTATTATGCTGAGGAAAGTTCCCTCTATGCCTACTTTCAAGAGGGTCCTTATCATAAATCCGTGTTGAATTTTGTCAAAAGGTTTTTCTACATCATTGAGATGATCATATGATTTTTATACTTTAATTTGTTCATATGGTGTATCACATTGATTGATTTGCGAATACTGAAGAATCTTGCATTCCTGGGATAAACCCCACTTGATTATGATGTATGATCCTTTTAATGTGCTGTTCAATTCTATTTGCTACTATTGTGTTGAGGATATTTGATTTTATGTTCATCAGTTATATTGGCCTGTAGTTTCATTTCTTTATGACATCTTTGTCTGCTTTTGGTATCAGGGTGATGGTGGCCTTGTGGAATGAATTTGGGAGTGTTCCTCCCCCTGCTATATTTTGGAAGAGTTTGAGAAAGATAGGTGTGAGCTCTTCCATAAATGGCTGATAGAACTTGCCTGTGAGGCCATCTGGTCCTGGCCTTTCGTTTGTTGAAAGATTTTTAATCACAGTTTGAATTTCAGTGCTTGTGATTGGCCTGTTTATATTTTCTATTTCTTCCTGTTTCAGTCTCTGATGGCTGTGCTTTCCTAAGAATTTGTCTATTTCTTCCCGGTTGTCCAGTTTATTGGCATTTACTTCTTGTAGTAATCTCTCATGATTCTGTGTATTTCTGCAGTGTCAGTTGTTACTTCTCCTTTTTCATTTCTAATTTTATTGATTTGGGTCTTCCTTTTTCTCTTGATGAGTCTGGCTAATGGTTTATAAATATTGTTTATCTTCTTAAAAAAAACAGCTTTTAGTTTCATTTATCTTTGCTACAGTTTCCTTCATTCCTTTTTCATTTGTTTCTGATCTGATCTTTTTAATTTCTTTCCTTCTGCTAACTTTGGTATTTTTCTTCTCTCTCTAATTGCTTTAGGTGGAAGGATAGGTTGTTTATTTGAGATGTTTCTTGTTTCTTGAGGTAGGATTGTATTGCTATAATCTTCCTTTTTTTTTTTTTTTTTTTGCGTCATGAGGGCCTCTCACTGTTGTGGCCTCTTCTGTTGTGGAGCACAGGCTCCAGATGTGCAGGCCCAGCAGCCATGGCTCACGGGCTCCATCACTCCGCAGCATGTGGATCCTCATGGACAGGGGCATGAACCCGTGTCCCCCGCATCAGCAGGCAGACTCTCAATCACTGTGCCACCAGAAAAGCCCTATAATCTTCCTTTTTAAAACTGCCTTGCTGCATCCCATAGGTTTTGGGTCATCGTGTTTTCATTGTCATTTGTTTCTAGTATTTTTTAATTTCCTCTTTGATTTCTCCAGTAATCTCTTGGTTATTAAGTAGTGTTTTGTTTAGCTTCCATGTGTTTGTATTTTTTACAGAATTTTTCCTGTAATTGATATCAAGTCTCATAGTGTTGTGGTCAGAAAAGATACTTGATACAATTTCAATTTTCTTAAATTTACCAGTGCTTGATTTGTGACCCAAGATATGATCTATCCTGGAGAGAGTTCTATGAGCCCTTAAAAAGAAAGTGTATTCTGTTGTTTATGGATTGAACGTTGTATAAATATCAATTAATTCCATCTTGTTTAATGCATCATTTAAAGCTTGTATTTCCTTATTTATTTTCATTTTGAATGATCTGTCCATTGGTGAAAATGGGGAGTTAAAGTCCCCTACTATGATTTTGTTACTATCGATTTCCCATTTTATGGCTGATAGCATTTGCCTTATGTATTAAGGTGCTCCTATATTGGATGCATAAATAATTACAATTGTTATTTCTTCTTCTTGGATTGATTCCTTGATCATTATGTAGTTTCCTTCTTTCTCTCTTGTAATAGTCTTTATTTTAGGGTCTATTTTCTCTGTTATGAGCATTGCTACTCCAGCTTTCTTTTGATTTCCATTTGCATGGAATATCTTTTTCCATCCCCTCAATTTCAGTCTGTATGTGCCCCTACATCTGAAGTGGGTCTCTTGTAGACAGTATATATACAGGTCTTGTTTCGGTATCCATTCAGCCAGTCTATATCTTTTGGTTGGAGCATTTAATCCATTGACATTTAAGGTAATTTTTGATATGTATGTTCCTATTACCATTTTCTTAATTGTTTTGGGTTTGTTATTGTAGGTGTTTTCCTTCTCTTGTGTTTCCTGCCTAGAAAATTTCCTTTAACATTTGTTGTAAAGCTCATTTGGTGGTGCTGAATTCTCTTAGCTTTTGCTTGTCTTTAAGGGTTTTAATTTCTCTGGCGAATCTGAATGAGATTCTTGCTTGGTAGAGTAATCATGGTTGTAGGTTTTTCCCTTTCATCAGTTTAAATATGTCCTGCCACTCCCTTGTGGTTTGCAGAGTTTCTGCTGAAAGATCAGCTGTTAAACTTATGGGGATCCCTTTGTATATTATTTGTTATTTTTCCCTTTCTGCTTTTAATATTTATCTTTTGTATTTAACTTTCGATAGTTTGATTAATATGTTTCTTGGCGTGTTTCTCCTTGGCTTTACTCTGTATGGGGCTCTCTGTTCTTCCTGGACTTGATTAAATATTTCCTTTCTTATATTAGGGATGTTTTCAACTATAATCTCTTAAAATGTTTTCTCAGTCTCTATCTTTTTCTCTTCTTCTTCTGGGACCCCTATAATTCGAATATTGGCATGTTTAATGTTAGCCCACAAGTCTCTGAGACTGTCCTCAATTCTTTTCATTCCTTTTCTTTATTTTGCTTTGCAACATTATATCCTCTATTTTATGTTCCAGGTCATTTATCCATCCTTCTGCCTCAGTTATTCTGCTATTGATTCCTTCTACAGAATTTTTAATTTCATTTATTGTTTTGTTCATCATTGTTTGTTTGCTGCTTAATTCTTCTAGGTCCTTGTTAAAAGGTTTTTGTATTTTCTCCACTCTATTTCCACGATTTTGGATCATCTTAACTATCATTATTCTGAATTATTTTTCAGGTAGAATGCCCATTTCCTCTTCATTTGGTCTGGTTTTTTTTTTTTCCTTGCTCCTTCAACTTCTGTGTGTTTCTCTGTCTTCTCATTTTACTTAACTTACTGTGTTTGGGGTATCCATTTTGCAGGCTGCAGGTTCATAGTTCCCATTGTTTTTGGTGTCTGTCCCCAGTGGCTAATGTTGGCTCAGTGAGTTGTGTAGGTTTCCTGTTGGAGGGGATTAGTGACTGTCTTCTGGTGGATGAGGCTGGATCTTGTCTTTCTGGTGGGCACGTCCATGTCCGGTGGTGTATTTTGGGGTGTCTGTGACCTTAATATGATTTTAGGCAGCCTTTCTGCTAGTGGGTGGGGTTGTGTTCCTGTGTCCAGCCATGTAGCTTGCTGGTCTTGAGTGGAGCTGCATCTTGGCATTGACATGGAGATCTCTGTGAGATTTTTGCCACTTGATATTACATGGGGCTTGGAGGTCTGTGGTGGACCATTGACCTGAACTCGGCTATCCCATCTCAGAGGCACAGGCCTGACACCTCACCAGAGCACCAAGATCCTGTCATCCACATGGCTCAGAATAAAAGGGAGAAAATAAGAAAGAATGAATGAAAATAAAATAAAGTTATTAAAATAAAAAATAAAAATAATTGATTAAAAACTAATAAAAAAAAGAAACAAAGAATGAAGAGAGCAACCAAAGCAAAAACCAAATCCACCAATGATAACAAGCCCTAAAAACAATAGAAAAAATACAACAGCAACAGCAACAAAAAAAGGGCAGACAGTACCCTAGGACAAATTTTTAAAGCAAAGTTATACAGACAAAATTACAAACAAAAGTATACACACACTCACAAAAAGAGAAAAAGGAAAAAAAAAATATATATATATATAAATTGCTGCTCCCAAAGTCCACCACCTCAGTTTGGGATGATTCATTGTCTATTCAGATATTCCACAGATGCAGAGTACATCCAGTTGATTGTGGAGATTTAATCTGCTTCTCCTGAGGCTGCTGGAAGAGATTTACTTTTCTCTTCTTTGTTCGCACAGCTCTTAGGGTTCAGCTTTGGATTTGGCCCCACCTCTGTTTGTAGGTCTCCTGAGGGCATCTGTTTGCAAAGACAGGACATGGTTAAATTAGCAGCTGATTAGGGGCTCCAGCTCACTCAAGCTGGGGAGAGGGAGGAGTACAGAATGCAGGGTGAGCCTGAGGCAGTAGAGGCCAGCGTGTCATTACAACAGCCTGAAGCATGCCGAGTGTTCTCCCAGGGAAGTTGTCCCTGGATCACTGGGTCCTGGCAGTGGTGGGTTGCACAGGCTCCCGGGAGCAGTGTCATGGATAGTGACCTATGCTTGCATACAGTTTTCTTGGTGGCTGCAGCAGCAGCCTTCACGTCTCTTGCTCATCTCTGGGGTCCGCGCTGATAGTCGCAGCTTGCACCCATCTCTGGAGCTTGCTTAGACCGTGCTCTGAATCCCCTCTCCTCTCGCACCCCTAAACAATGGTCTGTTGCCCCTTAGGCTGTTCCAGATATTTTTCTGGACCCCTTCTCGCCTAGCTGTGGTTCACTAGCCCCCTTCAGGCTGTGTTCACACAGCCAACCCCAGTCCTCTCCCTGGTATCTGTCCTCTGAAGCCAGATCCTCAGCTCACAGCCCCCACCCACCCTGGCTGGTTATCAGACAAGCCTCTCGGGCTGGTGAGTGCTGGTCAGTACCAATCCTCTGTGCAGGAATCTCTCTGCTTTTCCCTCTGAACCCCTTCTGCTGCACTCTCCTCCATGGCTCCAAAGCTTGCCCTCCTCCCACACCCCATCTCCCCCAGTGAAGGGTCTTCCTAGTGTGTGGAAACTTTTCCTCCTTCACAGCTCCCTCCCCCTGGTTCAGGTCACGTCCCTATTCTTTTGACTCTGTTTTTTCTTTTTTCTTTTGCCCTACCCATGTATGTGGGGAGTTTCTTGCCTTTGGGGAAGTCTGAGGTCTTCTGCCAGCATTCAGTAGGTGTTCTGTAGGAGTTTTCCACATGTAGATGTATTTCTCATGTATTTGTTGGGAGGTAGGTGATCTCCACGTCTTACTCTTCCGCCATCTTGACAGTATCCCCTATAGTTACTTTTAGTGGTCCATATACACCAAACAAAACATAGAGGTTCTCCCAGGTGAGTTTAAAAAATTACTATAGGGGACTTCCCTGGTGGCGCAGTGGTTGAGAGTCCGCCTGCTGATGCAGGGGATACGGGTTCGTGCCCCGGTCCGAGAGGATCCCACATGCCGCGCAGCGGCTGGGCCCGTGAGCCATGGCTGCTGGGCCTGCGCGTCCGGAGCCTGTGCTCCATGGCGGGAGAGGCCACAGCAGTGAGGGGCCCGCGTACCGCAAAAAAAAAACAAAAAAAAAAAACAAAAAAAATTACTATATGCTCTATACAGGAAATGCACTGCAAATACAATAACATAGGAAGGATTGAAAGTAAAATAATGGGAAAAGATATATCATACTAACGTTACTCAAAAATGCAAGAGTGTCTTTATTAATATAAGATAATGTAAACCTATTGAAAAAGAAAATTTCTAGTGACAAAGAGGCACATTACATAATTGTTGAAGGATAAACCAACCAAGAAGACACAAAAATCCTAAATGTGTCTGTACCAAACAAGAGGACTTCAAAATACATTGAAAAAAACTGATAAAGCTGAAAGGAAAAATAGCTAAATTCATAAATATACTTTGAGATTTCAACTTCCCATTACCAGTAATTGATAGAATTACTAGACAGAAAATTAGCAAAGATATTGAACTCAATGACACATCAATGAATAAGATCTAATAAACAGTTATAGAACATGTCACTCAATAACTGAAGAATACATATTCTTTGTAAGCACCCATGGGATGTTCACCAGGATATACCATACCTTGGGTAATAAACTTCAACATATTTATAAAAATTTGAAATAATACAAGTATATACTGTGTTCATAATGGATACAACATAAAAATAATAACAGAAGGACAACAGGAAAATCTTCAAATACTTGGAAACATTTTTAAAAATACAAGTTTAAAGAATCCATGGTCAAAGAAGATGTTGAAAAAAATAAAGCTAAGTAGAACTGAATGAAAATGAAAATACAACATATCAAATTTCTTGGATGTAACTAAAACAATGTTGAAAGAATTTATAGTACAAAATACTTACATTAGTAAAGAAGAAAGTTGTCAAGAAAGGAGAAAATAAGAAACTCAAAACTAGTAGAAAAAATACATTTAAAAAATAAGAGCAGAAATCAATGAAATTACAAACAAGAAAGTAACAGAAAAAATCAATTAAAACACTAGCTAGTTATTCAAAAAAATTAATACAATTGACAAATCTCTATCAAAAGTGAAAAAGATAAGAACAGCAAAATCCAGTGTAAAACAGGGGCTGTCACTGCAGATCCTGCAACAACTAAAAGGATAATAAGGGAAAAATATGAACAACTTTGTGCTCCTAAATTGGGAAGCTTAAAAGAAATGGACCAATTTATTGAAAATTACACACTACCAAAACTCAATCAAGATGAAATAGTGTGAATAGTTCCATAACCTTTAAGGAAATTTAATTTGTAATTTAAAAATTTCCAAAATGGAATCTCAGGTACCAGATGGTTTCACTGGATAATTCTAACAAATATTTATGAATTAATACCAATTAATTTAATTAATAACATTTGTTTTAATCACCTACTATTCACTCCATTGGTGAAAGAGAGTATCCCACCCTAAATAGTAAAAGATGGCAAGACACCTGACACCCCAAATGGACAGATAACATTAGCAGCAGTTTATTAATGACAAATACATCCTGGGGAAGAAGACACTGCACCATGCAGAACTGCACAGGGGTTGGACTCATGAGTAGATTGAACCAACTGGGGATGTGGAAGGCAGGCTTCATAGTAACCAGAGGGTGAGGTGACCCTTGGTTCCCAAGGGAGGATACAATTTGCTTGTTTGAATAATTTCAAGGGCACACAGGAAGGTGAAACCCATCAGGTTGAGGACCAGGTGGGTGACATCTGGTCTGGCTGATCTGGGAACTAGCTAGGTGGACAACCTTTTCCTCTAGGTTGAGGACCTATCTAGTGAGAGCAAAAGAATGCATGGCTAGACCTTTGCAGTCTTGTGAAGCTCTATGTTAGAAAGGGAGCATTTGAAATTTCAGGGGCTACAACAACTTCTTACAGAGACTAGCTGAGGAAAAAAAAACACTTCTCAACTAATTTTATGGTCATTATACACTAATACCAAAACCAGACAAAGAAAGTAACAAAAAGAAAACTACAAACCAATATCTTTCATGAACTTACATGTATAATGTAACCAACATTTTATATGCAAACTGAATCCTTCAATGTATAAAAAGAATTATGCAATATGACCAAGTGAGATTGATTCCAAGTATGCAAGACTGGTTCAATATTCAAAAATCAATCAATGTAATCTACCATATCAACATACTAAAGGAGAAATATTATATAGTCATACCAAATGATTCAGAAATGGTTTTTGACAAAATCTAAAACCTGTGGATGAAAAAAAATGTCTCAGAAAACTAGGAATAGTGAAAATTTTGCTCAACTTCATAAAGAACATCTACAAAATCCCTACAGCTAACATCATACTTAATGATGAAAAACTGAATGTGTTCAGCCTAAGATCAGGATCAATAGAAGATTGTTTGCTCTCACAATTTCTATTCAACTTTCTACTGGAGGTCCTAGGTAAGGCAATTAGACAAGAAAACAAAAGTCAAACATATAGGGAAGGAAAAAAATAAATCTGTCCCTATTTGTAGATGACATGATTTACTATGTATAAAATCCCAAGATGTCTACAAAAATAACTTGTAGAACTAATGAATTCAGCAGGTTCACAGAAATTATGATCAACACACAAAAATCCATCATATTTTTATACATTAATAATTACCACAAGAAAAATGAAATTTAAAAATAATACAATTTATAATTTTTCCAAAGCAATTGAAGTCTTTAGGTTTTTTATAGCATAAAAACAAGCCTATTCTAAAATTTTATACTAAGACATAAGACCTAGAATATCTAAAACAAAATCTTTAAATAATAAAATTAAGTGGAAAGAAATGCTCTACCTGATATTAGGGTGGCCTAAGTAGCTAGAGTAATCAAGGGACTGTGGATGGATAGGCAAATAGATCTGTGGAACAGAAAAGGTAACCCAAAAATATAAAATCCATCCAAATTTGCCCAAATGATTTTTGAGAAAGGTGCAAAAGCAATTCAATGGAGAAAGGATATCATTTTCAACAACTGCTGCCAGAGCAATGGGACATCTATAAGCAAAAAAAATAAAAACAAACTAACAAACAAATAGATAATATGCACACACTAGTGCTCATGCACGCACACACACACACACACACACACACACACACACACACACACCCCATCACCACCACCAAGAGTAAAAACCCAAATCAAAGCAGAAAAAAAAAACAAAATAAAAAGCCACCCCTATCTAAACTTCATACCTTATACAAAATTTAACTTGAAATTTATGATGAACTTGACACTGACAGAAGGAAAATAATTACTAATTGGACTTCATCAAAAATTTTAATGGTTGTTCTACAAAAGACCCTGTTAGGAGGATAAAAAGGCAAGCTACAGGACGAGAACAAATGTTTGCAAACAATATATCCAACAACAGACTAATATTTTGGAAAGAATTATCAAAACTCAATAATAAAAATCCAAACAATCCAATTAGAAATGGACAAAGGACATGAACAGACATTTCACTAAAGAGGATATACAAATGACAACTAAGTACATGAAAGTATATTCAGCTTCATTAGCCATTAGAGAATGCAAATTAAAACCATAATTAGTTATCATTACAGACACTTCAGAAAGGGTAAAATAAAAATGCAGTGACACCAAATGCTGGCAAGGATGCCGTAGAATAAGATGACACATACGTTACTGTTGGGAATGTAAAATGGTACATCCACTATGGAAAAGTTCGGTAGTTTCTTGCAAAATTCAACGTGCAACTACCATAAGACCCAGCATTGCACATTTGGGAAATTAACCCAGAGAAATGAAAATTTATGTTCATACTAAAACGTTTATGGGAATGTTAATAGTAGCTTTATTCATGATAATACAAAACTGGGAACAACCCAACTATCTTTCAATGTGTGAATAATTAAACAAACTGTAGTACATCCACACCATGATATAAATCCCTTGAACAAATTGGGAGTTTGGGGCGCTGACTTTCCATGCAGTCAAAAATGCGGGTATATCTTATGGTTAGCCCTCCCTATACAAGGGTCCTTTGTATCTTGGTTCTTCCCTATACATGGTTCAGCATCTGCAGATTGAACCAATGCCAGATTGTGTAGTATTGTGTTTAGTGGAGAAAAAAAAAGTGTTGTTCAAGGGTCCACTGTACTACTCAACAATAAAAATGAGTGAATTATTGATACAAACAGCAACTTAGATGAATCTCCAGGGAATTATGCTAAGTGAAAAAAGCCAATCACGAAGGTCACATATTTTAAAATTGTGTTTATGTAACATTATTGAAATGACAAAGTCATAGAAATGGAGATCAGATTAGTGGTTGCTGGCAGTTGGAAATGAAAATTAAGGGTAATATTAATGCATGTGGCTAAAAAGGATGGAGGATCCTTGTGGTGATGGAAGTTTTCTGTATTAATATCAATATCCTGATTTTGATATTGAACAATGGTTTTGCAAGTGCTACCATTGTGGGAACTTGGGGAAAGTGCATAGGGATGGATATCTGTGCTATTTCTTACAACTGCACATGAATTTAAAATTATCTCAAAATAAAATGTTTAATTTTTAAAAAGTTCTCCACCCACTAGTAATATCCCAAAGTATGTTCTTCACAAAGTGGAAGAATCCATAGCTTTCATTCACTGAAATAGCTGCCTTTTGGTGTTCAAGGTTGGGCTGGAAAGGTCTTTTACCATTTGTGATAATGTTCCCTTCTATATACTGCTTTGCTTAACAAGCATGTAGCTAATTAAGTTTGTAAGCACAAATATATCTCAATTTCTTGAGCTCTTTATATTTCTTCCAGCTACGTGCTCAGAATTTTATATTGTTTTAGTATTATTCTTAATGCATGTATTTCTCTTCAGTTGTTACACGATGCATTGCTTTGTTATTATTATTTAGCTCAAACTTTGTGCTTAGCAAATAGTACTTTGAGTAACGTGAACCATGATAAAGAAACCATCAGGAACTTATGAGCTAGCAAATATTTTGCATAAAAGAAAGAGAATAGGCCAGATCACTCATGTATTATGTTTTGTGCTGCTGCAAGCAAACCTAGTTTGTACAGCTTCCACCTGCTACAATATTGTTATGCTATAGCTATAATGTTTCTGTGGATTTTTTAAATCCTTTTGCATAATTATCAGCAAGTAGTCTGTATCCTATCTCTTTGCTCTTTCTTGCATGCAGAACATGTTTCCTGCAATCTGTTCTCTTTTTGCTGAGTGTCTTTCTTAAAGAAATCAATTTACACTGACATGGAGTAGACAGTAAAAGAGTCCTACTGGGTGCCCTCACCCTAACCTGATTTCCTTCCTATTTGTTCCATTGGAAATGGTTACCTGCAGTGTTTAAACACACTTTTAGACTGCTGATTCAGAACTAAACAACTTAAAAAGCATATAGAAATGGGATTTGCAGGATCTTAGAACATTAGAGCTTTTGCTCAAAGCATTTTTGAGCAGAAGTAGTTATCTTTATGTACTGACAGTAAAGTTTGAGATGCAGAAATTCTATTCTGTTGTCCTTGTCATGATTTACCATGCATGACTCCTAGATGCTATGCTCCAACATGTTGGCATATGTAATTATTTTAAAATGTTCTTATTCACATAAAATCCTTCTCATAGTCCCTTAAAAACTTAATGGATTTTATTTCCAAAGGCATTTCTAACTAATTCTACAGATACATACTTCAGTAAGCTCTGAAGAGCTCTTGAGATTGTTAAGCTTGGAATCATTTGGAGACATGGTTGTGACTCAAACCCAAAGTTCTCATTATCAGATAGTTCTTATCCTCTTGGTGTTTTATATGGTGTCATGTCTTGTATTTAAGTCTCTAAGGCATTTTGAGCTTATTTTTCTGTAGGGAGCAAGGGGGTGTTCTAACTTCATTGATTTACATGCGGCTGTCCAACTTTCCTGACACCACTTGCTGAAGAGACAGTCTTTTCTCCACTGTACATTCTTGACTCCTTTGTCAAAGATTAATAGACCATAGGTGTGTGGATTTAGTTCTGAGCTCTCTATTCTGTTCCATTGACAGTGGACTGGGATAAAATATTTGCAAATGATTCTACCAACAAGGGCTTAATTTCCAAAATATACAAACAGCTCATACAACTAAATAACAACAACAACAACAACAACAAATCCAGTCAAAAAAAATGCACAGAAGACCTAAATAGACATTTCTCCAAAGAAGACATACAGATGGCCAACAGGCACATGAAATGATGCTCAACATCGCTAATTATTAGAGAAATGCAAATCAAAACTACAATGAGGTATCACTTCACACTGGTCAGAATGGTCCTCATCAAGAAGTCTACAAATAAAAATTCTGGAGAGGGTGTGGAGAAAAGGGAATCCTCCTACACTGTTGGTGAGAATGTAAATTGGTAGAGCCACTATGGAAAGCAGTATGGAGGTTCCTGAAAAATCTAAAAATATTGTTACCATATGATCCAGCAATCCCATTCCTGGACATATATCTGGAAAAAATAAAAGCTCTAATTTAGAAAGATACATGTGCCTCAATGTTCATGGCAGCACTATTTACAATAGCCAAGTCAACAGATGAATGGATAAAGAAGATCTAGTGTATGTATGTATGTGTATATATATATATATATGTATATGTATATATATATGTATATGTATATATATATATAATGGAATATTAGCCATAAAGAAGAGTGAAATAATGCCATTTGCAGCAACATGGATGGACTTAGAGATTATAATACTAAGTCAGAGAAAGACAAATATTATGATATCACTTATTTGTGAAGTCTAAAAATAGTACAAATGAAAGTATTTACAAACTGAAACAGATTCACAGATGTAGAAAACAAGCTTATGGTTCCCAAAGGGGAAGTGGGGGGGAGGGACAAATTGGGAATATGTGATTAATAGATGCACACTATCATATATAAAATACATGAACAACAAGGATTTACTGTATAGCAAAGGGAACTATATTCAACATCTTGTAATAAACTATAATGGAAAAGAAAAAAAATGATTTATTTCAGAGGAGGTTGTCAATGTAGCAATTCTCAGCATTACCAAGGCCATTCATTTTTTTTAAAGTCTTTGAGCAAGAAATATATCATAGATTTCTAGGCCATGTAGCCAATACAGAGATCCTGGAGTTGCAGTTACTAGAATACTAAATTTTCAGTTGATTAGAAAAGATTATGTGATGTGCCCATTCCATAAACTAAGATATCAAAATGGTCTGCAGTGGTAATTTTTTTTCTGGGATTGTGATTATGGACTGAACATTTGTTCTTTGGGAAGTTTCAAGAATTTTTATCACAAAGTCTAATAGAGATAGATTTCCATTAGCCTATTTATTTTCCCAATACCACTTCATCTTAATACTTTGATTTTATAGTAAGCTTGGATTATCAGTAGGGCAAGACCCTTACCACATAACTTTTCTTAATAAGACTTTTGTCATTTTTGTCCCACAGCTCTTCCATATACATTAGAATTATGTTGTCAGTTGTACAAACTCTACCCTTGGGATTTTATTGTAATTGAATTCAATCTACAGATAAATTTAGGCAGAATTGATATATTTTTTTAATATTATCTTCCTATTAATGAACAGAGTATATCCATACATTTATTTTAGATCTTTTTAAAGTTTAACACTTTTCTACATATAAGGTCTTACATTTATTACATTTCTTCCTAAATGCCCATGTATTTTTGTTGTTACTGAATGTGACAACTTTAAAATGAAATGTTCCAACAGTTACTGGTGTAAAGAAATAAAATGGACAGTGATATATTGACATTATATGCCACAAACATGCTATATTTTTAATAAATTATAATAATTACTATATAGACTGAACTGGACTTTTATGTATACATAATCATATTGTCTTTGAATACTGTGTTATTAACTTCTTGCGTTTTCTTCAGAGAATGTGTTCTTTATATTACAAATTTGTTGAGTTTTTTGACACTTACATTATAGGCTTATAATGTAAGTATTATATTACAAGATATAATCAAATTCATAATTTTGGTATGTGTGCTTTTAAAAGTATGCATTTTCATTTGGTGGAATTTCTTGTAATTTGTTGTATAAGTGTCTATTTCTATTCATTTTCTTTAGTGTAAATGATATTCTCTATATTTTTCTTAACAAATTTTAAAGACAATATATATCCTTACCATCTTCAGAAACAATTCAAGTGTTTTAAGATACATTATTTCCAATCATCTCTACAAACCTGTATGATATATTTGTCTTCTGTTTTATTTCCAGCTTATCTTTTAAGTCCAGAAATTAGAAACTGTATATTGTCCTATTCTTGAAATATTGAACTAATCTTACATTTCTGGGATAAATCTATTTAGTCATACTATATCATCCTTTAAAAATATTGTTAGATTCAATTTGTTAATTAATCATTAAATGATTTGCATCTATGTTAATGGGAGATACTGATCTATAATTTTCTTTTATTGTAACAACTTCTTCCAGGATAAAAAAATAAGATTATAAAATAAAATATGCTGGAAAGTGTTCTCATTTCCTATATTTTTTTGAGAAGTTTTGTGGAAGATTTGTGTTATTTATTCTTAAATTTTTGATATGTGGTCTTGGAAGTCTCTTTGTGAGGAGATGTATGATGACCAATTCTATTTTTTCGTAGATGTAGGACTATTAAGATTTAAAATTTTATCTTGTGTCACTTTTAATGTATTGTTTTCAAGGAATGTATCAATTTCATCTGGATTGTCTAATTTGTTAGCATAAAGTTGTTTATCATATTCTTTTTTTGCTTTTAATGGATGTAGAATCTACAGTGATAAGCCCTATTTCACCCTAAAGAGGATTAGTATTCTCTTTCCTTATTACTTATTAGTCTAGCTTAGGGTTCATGAATTTTGTCAATCATTTTAAAGAACCATATTCTATTTTTTTGTTATGTAATTGATTTCTACCAATGTCTTCAATACTTTATTTTTCTTATTTTGGATTTAGTTTTTCTGCCTTTGTAAGGTAGAACATTAAATCATTGAATTAGCCCAATTTTTTATTTATGTATTTAAGCTTTTAAGCTATAAATTTTCCCTTAAACATTGCTTTATCTGAACCCATACGTTTGGCATGTATTAATTTCATAATTTTTAAGTTTGAAACATTTCTGATTCTACTTGTGATTTCTTCTCTAACCCATGGTGTACAGAATATACTGAGTTTTTTCTAAATATCTTATTTTTCTTGTTTTCTTTAAAAATTTTTATTGGAGTATAGTTGATTTACAAAATTGTGTTAGTTTCAGGTGTACAGCAAAGTGAATCAGTTATACATATACAAATATCCACGGTTTTTTAGATTCTTTTCCCATATAGGCCATTAGAAAGTACTGAGTAGAGTTTCCTGTGCTATACAGTAGGCCCTTATTAATAATCTATTTTATATATAGTAGTGTGTATATGTCAATCATAATCTCCCAAGTTATCCCTCCTCCCCCATTCACCCCTGGTAACAATAAGTTTGTTTTCTACATTTGTGACACTATTTCTGTTTTGTAATAAGCACATTTGTAACATTTTTTTAGACTCCACATATAAGCAATATCATATGATATTTGTCTTTCTCTTTCTGACTTACTTCACTCAGTATGACAATCTCTAGGTCCATCCATGTTGCTGCAGATGACAGTATTTCATTTCTTTTATGGCTGAGTAACATTCCATTGTATATATTTACCATATCTTCTTTATCCATTCCTCTCTTGATGGATATTTATGTTGCTTCCATGTCCTGGCTATTGTGAATAGTGCTGCAATAAGCATTGGGGTGCATGTATCTTTTTGAATTATGGTTTTCTCCAGATATATGGCCAGGAGTGTATTGGTAGCTCTATTTTTTTTATTTTTTAAGGACCCTCCATACTGTTCTCCATAGAGGCTGTACCAATTTACATTCCAACCAACAGTGTATGAGGGTTCCCGTTTCTCCACACCATCTCCAACATTTATTGTTTGTAGATTTTTTCATGATGAGCATTCTGACTGGTGTGAGGTGATACCTTGTGGTAGTTTTGATTTGCATTTCTCTAATAATTGGTGATGCTGAACATCTTTTCATGGGCTTTTGGGCCATCTATTTGTCTTCTTTGGAGAAATGTCTATTTAGATCTTCTGCACATGTTTTGGTTGGAGGAATCAAGCTCTCTGACTTCAGACTATACTACAAAATTACAGCAACCAAGACAGTATGGTACTGGCACAAAAACAGAAATACAGACCAACAGAACAGGATAGAAAGTCCAGAGATAAACCCACACACCTACGGGCAACTAACCTATCACAAATGAGGCAAGAATATACAATGGAGAAAAGAGTCTCTTCAATAAGTGGTGCTGGGAAAACTGGACAGCTACATGTAAAAGAATTAAATTAGAACACTCCCTAACACCATACACAAAAATAAAATGGATTAAAGACCTAAATATAAGGCCAGGTACTATAAAACTCTTAAGAGGAAAACTTTGGCAGAACACTCTCTAATATAAATTGCAGCAAGATCTTTTTAGATCTACCTCCTAGAGTAATGAAAATAAAAACAAAAATAAACAAATGGGACTTAATTAAAGTTAAAAGCTCCTGCCCAGCAAAGGAAACCATAAGCAAAATGAAAAGACAACCCTCACAATGGGAGAAAATATTTGCAAGAGAAGCAACCAACAAGGGATTAATCTCCAAAATATACAACAGCTCATGCTGCTGAATATTTTCCTTGATTTTTATTTTAATTCTGTTGTGATCAGAGAATATATTCTGTATGATTTTACCTTTTTTAAATGAGTTGAGAGTTATTTTTTTCTGGCCTAACATGCTCTACCTTGGGAAAGGACTATGTTCTCTTGAAAAGAATATGTATTGTGAAGAACTTAAGTGTAGTGATCTATAAATATTACTTAGGTCAATGTGGTGAATAGTGTTATTTAGATGCTTTATATCTTCACTTTTTGTCTAGTTTTTCTATAAAATAATGATGGGGATCAGAGAGAAGAAGAGAAAGATAGAGGTGAAGCTGTCCAATTATAATTGTGTTTTTGGCTTCAATTCTGTCCAATTTTTCTACATTTATTATGAAGCTCTGTTATGAGGTGCCTACATACATCTAATTGTCAACCTTCATGCTGGATTGACTCTTTAGTCATTACAAAATTGTCCCTCTTATCTCTACACTGAAGTCTATTTTGCCTGGTATTAATATAGCATTGATAGGCCTACTGACAGCATGATGTGTATTTTTTCCCATCCATTTATGTTTTATTTTATTTATTTATTTATTTATTTATTTATTTGTTTATTTATTTATTGTGGTACGTGGGCCTCTCACTGTTGTGGCCTCTCCTGTTGCGGAGCACAGGCTCCGGATGCGCAGGCTCAGTGACCATGGCTCACGGGCCCAGCCGCTCTGCGGCATGTGGGATCTTCCCAGACCGGGGTATGAACCCATGTCCCCTGCATCAGCAGGCAGACTCTCAACCACTGCACCACCAGGGAAGCCCCATCCATTTATGTTTAAACTGTATCTTTATATTTCACATATGTCCATTTTAGATAGTTATAGTATCTTCTACTTAGTGACTCAAGTTTATGCAGTATTTGGAGTCTCAATATAGTATATTTTTTCTGTTGATTCTCACATAGGATGTCTTGTTTACTTATGTGGGTTTTTTGGATTTGTTTTCTTTTTTCTTTTGTTTTTGTTTTTACTATGAACTTATGCTTGGTGAAATGTTATCTGTGAGACATTTAGACGTGAGACTTTAAAATGCTTTCCATTATAGAAGATATTGGTTATTTATGCTAGGTTTTGGGGGGCACTACCAATACAGGAAAGTGTAAACTAGGGGTTCAGCTTTGATTTTTTTTATTGTGATAAAATATGCATAACATAAAATTTATCATTTTTAAATGTACAATTTTGTAACATTAAGTCTATTCACATTGTTGTGCAACCATCATCGCTATCTATTACCAGAACTTTTTCATCATCCCAAACTGAAACACTTTACTCATTAAAAAATAAACCTCCATTCCCTCCTCCTCCTAGACCCTGGTAACCACTATTCTCCTTTATGTCTATATGAATTTGACTATATTAAATAACTCATACAGGTGGAATCATATAATATTTGTCTTTTTATGTCTGATTTATTTCATTTAACATGTCTTCAGTATGAACGTCCATATTCTACCATGTATCAGAATTTCATTCCTTTTAAGGTTGAGTAATATTCCATTATATGTATGTATAATATTCCACTGAATGTATGTATGAATGTTTATAAAACATTACATTTATCTATTCATCTGTTGATGGATATTTGGGTTGTTCCCATCTTTTGGCTACTGTAATAGTTCTGCTATGAAAATTAGTGTGAAGATATCTATTTGAATCCTTGCTTATAATCCTTTTGTGTGTATACCTAGAAGGGGAATTGCTTAATCATACAATAACTCTATATTTAATTTTTTGAGGAAATGCTGTACAGCTTTCCACAGAGGCTTCACCATTTTACATTTCCAATAGCAATGCACAAGACTCCAATTGCTCCACATTCTCAACACTTGCTTTCTGTTCTGGGGTTTTTAAAATAGCCATTCTGAGTGGGTTCAACTTGCATTTCCCTAATGACTAGTGATGTTGAAGATTATTTCATGTACTTATTGGCCATTTGTGTATTTTCCTTGGAGAAATGTATAACAATTTTTAAATTGGGTTTCTTTTGTTGTTGCTCTTGTTGTTGAGTTGTATGAGCTTTTTATATATTCTGACTATTAATCCCTTACCAGGCATACAATTAGCAAATATTTTCTCCTATACTGTGGCTGCCTTTTCACTTTCTTGACAGTGTCCTTTGATGCATATATATATATTTTTTTTTTTTGATGAAGTCCTTTTTATCTATTTTCTTATGTTGCCTGTGCTTTTGTTGTCATAGCCAAATCCAGTGCCATGACACTTTTTCCCTATATTTTTGTTTAAGTTTTATGCTTTTAGTACTTATATTTAGGTCTTTGATCTACTTTGCATACACTTTTATATATGGTGCAATGTAAGTGTCCAACTTCGTTCTTTTGCACATAGATATCTGTCCTTTCGCCATTAATTTGTCTTGGCAACCTTGTTGAACATCACTTGGCAGTATATGTGACATTTATTTCTGGGCTCTCTATTCTATTCCATTGTTCTATGTATCTGTCTAAATGTCAACAACACAATGTTTTTATTACAGTAGCTTCATAGTAAGTTTTGAAATCAGGAATTATGAGTCCTCCAACTTTGTTCTTTTTTTTTTTTCAAAATATTTTTGGCTACTCAAGGTCCTTTGAGATTCCATATAAATTTCTCCATTTTTGAAAAAAATTCATTGGAATTTTGATGGCAATTACATTGAATATGTAGATTGGTTTGGGTAATATTTCCATTCTTAACATATTAAGTCTTATAATCCATAAACAGGAGATGTATTACCAATTGTTTATGTCTTCTTTAATTTCTTTCAGAACTGATTGTAGTTTTAAGTATTCATGTCTTTCACCTTCTTGGTTAAGGTTATTCCTAAGCATTTTCCTTTTTCTTGATGCTATTGTAAATGGAATTAAATTCTTAAATTATTTTTCAGATTTTTCACTTTTAGTGTATAGAAACTAAACTGACTTTTTGTATATTTATTTTGGATTTGCAAGATGATGAATTTGTTTATTAGTTCTAATAGATGTTTTGTGGAATCTTTTGGGAATTTCTACATATAGGATAATTTCATCTGTGAAGAGATCATTTCACTTCTTTCTTTCCAGTTTGGACATTTTTGTTTCCTTTTCTTGTGTTTCTGCTCTGGTTAGAACTCCCAGTTCTATGTTGAATGAAAGTGGCAGAATTTGGCATCCTTGTCTTGTTCCTGATTTTCGGGAAAAACCTTTCAATCTTTCACCATTAAGTTTGATCTTAGCTGTGGGTTTTTCATACATGGCTTGTATTATGTTGAATAAATTTCCTTTCTTCCTTAGTTTGGTGAATGTTTTCATCATGAAAGATGTTGAAATTGTCAAGTGCTTTTTCTTCATCAATTGAGAAAATCCTGTGGGGTGTTTTTCCTTTACTCCATTAATGTGGTGTATTATATTGATTGATTTTCATATATTGTATTACCCTTGTATTCCAGGAATAAAACACATGCTCATGGCATGTAATCCTCTTAATATGCTGCAAAATTTGATTTCCTGGTATTTTGTTGAGGATTTTTTATTTATTTTTAATTTTTTTAATTTATTTTTTTAATTTTGGCTGCACTAAGTGGCATGCAAGATCTTAATTCTCCATCCAGGGATGAAACCCACGCCCCCTGAAGTGGAAGCACAGAGTCTTAATCACTGGACCTCCAGGAAAGTCCAAGTTGAGGATTTTTTAAATCATTACTTAACAGTTTTATTTTTATGTGTCTCAGCATGGGTCTCTGAGTTATCCTGCTTGGAGTTTGCTGAGCTTCTTTTATTTACATATTCAGATTTTAAAAATCAATTTGGGGATGTTTTCAGCCATTATTTCTTCAAGTAATCCTCTGCCCCTTTCTCTCTCTCTTCTCTTTCTGGGACATCCCTGATGTGTATATTTGTCTACCTGATTGCGTTCTGTAAGTTCCTTAAACTCTGCTCACTTTTCTTCATTCTTTTTTTCTTTTGGTTTCTCAGACTCAATAATTTCAAATGACCTATCTTCAAGTTTGCTGATTCTTTATTCTGCCTCTTCGAGTCTGCTGTTGAAGCTCTCTAGTGAATTTTTCAATTCAATTATGTTATATTTTAGTTCTATAATTTCTGTTCAGTTCCTTTTTATAAGTTTTATATTTTTTAATATTTTTATTTTATTCATATATCATTTTCCTGAGTTCCTTTCATTATTTGTATATTTCTTTAGCTCTTTGAGCATATTTAAGACAGTTTTTTTAGAGACTTTACCTATTGAATCTGATTCCTGTATCTCTTCAGGGAAGGTGTCTGATAATTTATTTTCTTCCTTCAAATGGGCAATATTTTCCTATTTCTTTGTATGCCTTTTGATTTTTATTGTCATTGAAAGTTGGGCATTAAAAAAAAAACAGCTGCTTCTCTCAGTCTTGGTGGACTAACTCTGTGCTGAGATAGTTCTTCACTAATTACCTTGGTGTGGTGTGATCCTTGCAAACAGCCAGAAGTTAAAGTCTTCTGAAAACTTTTCTGAGAATACATTTTGCCTGGGCCTGTGTGATTCTTTGATTCCCCTGTGTTACATGGCTTCTTTTGAATGTTTAATTTCCCAGATAGTCTCCTTTTAACTTTTTCTGAGTTCCTTAGTTAGTCTCTGGTTGGTCTCTGGTGCAGTATCTTCCCCCAGGTGTCTGTGGGTCTTATTTTCCCTATACCTTTCCTGAGAAGTGCCTGCTGCTTCTTCCCACCTGATATCTGAGTTAGGTGAAATGGGGACAATTCTTTCAGCTATCCCTCACACTGGTTAGAATGTTGAAAACATGGTCTGTTCTACTCCCTCATGTTTGAGTGAATAAATTGGGAACTGAGTTGTCTCCACCTGAACAATACTTTGCCATGCTAGGGAGAGTGTGGGACATGGGTGAGTAAAAATGCCATAAAATTTCCTGCCATTGTTAATGTGGATTTTTCTTAATTGGGTGTTTTTTGGTTGCCAAAGACCTTTGACTGTTCATCAGAGTTCCTATGAGGTTATTTTACCCAGTTTTGTTATTTTTGATATTTTGATGGAGAAACAAGATCCTGGGGCTTCCTAGTCCATCATTTTATGATATCATTCTTGTTTCTCATCTTTGACTTTTGGAGGCCACACAGTTTGATTCAAGCCTCAAATTCACATGAGGGCTATCTTGTGTTTAAGGATCCTCAGAGCATGTTTTTTCTTTCCTCAAAAAGCCAAGTTCAAGTTAATCAGGTGTTTTAAACTGCTTCTTTTAGTGAGAAATTAATCTTTTTTTCTTATTTAATCAAACTGAGGGTATGGCTCTTAAGATATACCTTCTTTATATGAGGCCCTCAATTCAACTTTCTACCTTGCTTTGTTCCTAGGTTCTGTCTCTTCTCCTCTGCTTCTGACCCATGAAAACAAGAAATTGACAGATGACACAAGAACAGTGCTTGGCTTCAATATAGTTTTGGTGATTCATGTTTCCTCAGTAATTTTATCCTCTAACCATGTCCTTTATGTTCCTAACATTTGTACAATACATTTAACTGTTTTAAAATATTTTTTATCCAGATTTTTGGATATTTTGTAAAAGGAGATGTTTTCTAAAACATGTAATCCGCCATATTGTTACACTTGTAAATCCTTCATGACTCACTTTTAACAGTTGTTCTTTACAGACCATAAAAATAACTGTGATGATCTTATCTCCTGTAGTTCTTCTCTAAACAATGTATGAATTTACATAGCATCAAGGGATCAGTCTTTGATGATGAACATTTCCACATTTTGGTTAATAAGATACAGGTTCTAAAAATCCTAATTTTTGAACATTTTATAAATATTGGAAGCATGCAGAAAATGTTTAAACAGAAAATGTTTAACTCGTTGATTAAAAACAGTGCATGTTACATCACTGGTCTGATTATCAAAGATCAGCTGTTGGACTTGTAGCCATTCTTCAATTGTACTTTCCAAATGTCTCTTCCTTTGGAAACTTTATTTCTGGGGAGAAAAAGGAGAATTCTGCAGATATAGAGTGGGATATCAATACAGAGACATTTGGTATACAATTGCAGATAGAAAAGAACAGATAGGACGAGGAAAAACTACAAGAAAAAGATGCTAAGGGCTGGGCAGATAAGGTGACATAAGTCCTGAAGATGAATAGGAAATAATGAGTAAAATGGAAGAAATGAAGTGTCAAACAGAAAAGGTAAAAGGAAATAAAACTGGGTAAAACTGATGAAGGCCGAAGGTCTGTCTTAAAAATCCTCTCTATCTTTACAGGCCCCCAGTGGAAGTTAAGAAATCACTTCTCAAGGTTGATAATATATCCTGTTACTATAATTCACAGTCTATTTCACTAATTTCATATATTTTTAAATTTATTTAACTCTCTATACCTTTCTATCTTATCTATCTATCATCTATCTATCTATCTATCTATCTATCTATCTATCTATCAACATCTATCTATTTTGCCAAGAGGTGGCTCTGTTTCTCCCACAGAGTAAAATTCAGGACCTTTATAATATAAATTTTCTGATTAGAAGCTATTTTGTTTCTGATTTACATTTATGTTCCCAGTAGTTAAGATTCCTAGAATTCTGACCTAGGATAAATATAGACCTGCTAATTTAGAAAATGGAAAACAGACACCAGATTTGTTACTAAGTGCTTCCATTATCACTATGACAAGCTTACAGCTCTTTAAATTTCCATCTCTTTGCCCTGATATTTATTGTTCTTTATTCAGAAGCTTTCTATTCTGAGTTAAAACTCTCCTTTAGGTGCATTAACCAAACTCTCACCTCAAGAAACTAAACCTTTCTCCTTGGATTGTAAGTCATTCATGACTACCTGAATTCCATGATCAAGCCAATGGCTACACAGTCTACTCAGACTAGACTTCCTAGTTGAGAATGAGAGCATGAGAATATCTCTTTTTTCTTATCCCTAGGCCAAAAACTCTATTGCGTTAGTATCAACAGCATGCCAAGTCTATCTCCTTAATCCTCCCTTGAAAGGACCAAGTTTTCACTGGGCCTGGGATATTTTTTATTATATCACCTTTCCATAAAAGAACATAAAGACAGTAGTCGTTGGTTGTGGAATTTGTGAGACATCTTAAAAGTGAAAACTCAATTTATGAATTTCATAAGCCCATATATAGCAGTTTCCTTATAGGTATATAGGGTCTATTATAAGTACTGTATCTACCAATTTTTGTCTCTGGCTTAACCTGAATCATGAATTGTAAAAGCAGTAGAATAATGAAAATAAAACTATATTATGCCAAAAGATATTGTCTTTGACACTTTTTCTTATTCCATTAACAGCTTGTCAATTTTTAACGTTAATTAGACTTATTGATCTCTATTTTATATTTTAATAGTTTTTTTTTTCATGTAGCACAATTTGGAGCATATTGAACCTTCCATGTGTACCAGGTCTTTCTTTTCTATAGTTACTAAAGCACTGACCATGGTTAAATTTTATAAGAAGTTGCAAATTGATGAGCAGCTTTTAAAGATAAGCATATTTATGGAATGATACATCATTTTTGAAAAATCTCAGCTTCATTTTCAAAAGCATTTTAAAATGAATGATTCACACACCAAAGCCAGTAGTTTCATTAAAGAGTGAGGTTAGAAAGGATAACAAAGTACAATTGATTCTGTAACAATGTCGGTTCTAGAATTTGAGTTCAAGTTAATAGTCCAAAATTTTAAACTCCTTAATCACACTTTTACTGTTTCAATTTTACATCTTCTTGTCATTTTCTCTTTACTCTGTTATTCTGCTTCTGACTTTAAAAACATATTACTGACAGTTTGCCACTTTTACCAAATATATGATATGAGGTATGAAAATTCAAATTATACAGTTTAGTTATTTAATATTTTTAGCCTTGAGTAATACTTGGAAAAAGTTATGGGTAATAATGACATTATTTATTTTACTTTCTGATATTGACTTTAAATTAATTAGGCATCTATAACTTGCAAATAATTAATTAATCTCTTTCAACAATGGGTATTAAGCACAGTTCCAATATATAGCATGCAATAAAAATTGATGAAGAGAATAATCTGTGATTCCATGTGATAGTTGATAAAATCATATTGGCCTAATCAAATCAAATTATTGATCAATTTGTTGTGATGTAACAGAGAAATTCTTCTAGCCATATGATCATTAGATGCTTAAGTCATCTTTGGGTATATCTTTTAAACATTTCAGCTTGAAAAAGTCTTTTTCTTTCTTCCAGGTTTCTTGATATATAATTGGCATACAGCACTGTATAAGTTTACGGTGTACAGCATAATAATTTGACTTGCATACATTATGAACTGAAGACCACAATAAGTTTAGTGAACATCCATCATCTCATATTGATACAGATTTAAAGAAATAGAAAAAAATGTTTTTCCTTGTTATGAGAAGCCTTAGTATTTACTCTCTTAACAACTTTTATATATAACATATAACAGTGTTAATTATATTTATCATATTGTATATTGCATCCCTAGTACTTATTTATCTTATAACTGGAAGTTTCTACCTTTCGGCTGCCTTCATCAAATTTCCCCTACCCCTTCTCCTACCTCTGGTAACCACAAATCTGATCTATTTTTCTATGAGTTTGTTTCTTCCAGGTATACAACATAGTGATTCAATATTTCTATACATTGCAAAATGACCATCATAATAATTTTAGTTACCAATCTGTCACCATATGAAGATACTATATAATAATTGACTATATTTGCCACAATCTACAGTAGACATCTATTTTTTGCTCAATACCCTTTTGTTAAAACAAGTATCTAGCTGTTTCTTTGAGAACTATCCTCTTCTTTACTCTCAATCCATATGGTCTGTATAAGATTGAGACCATCCCAGACCTCCAAGGTTACACCCTGATTAGCCCAAACCATTTCTCTGTTCTCAGTCATCACTTTAAGGATGGATATCTTTTCTACTGTAGCCAGTCATATGCAATTAAAGTTTTGCTGATATTTTTGGAAAAGAGGCTGTTATTCCTTTTGCTTGGATAGAAAACTGAGATGATGTATGCACTGCATTGTCACTACCTTCTGACTTCATAGAGTGTGAGTATGAAGCCAACCCAGCTGAAGAGTCATAACATAGAGGTGAACTGAGACAGAGTCCTGATAACATCATTTAACCCTAAATATAGCTGTTCCTGAAGGCAGTTTTGCCCTTGGAGTTTTCATTTGTTAAGCAACCTATATATTACTTTCTATCTCTCAGAAAGACTTTACTGACTCTAAAAGGTCAAATATAAATGAACAGGTAAAGTGAGAGTAAATAGACAAAGTTCCCCAAACTTGGAACATGTTACCATCTCTTTCATGTCCTCTTAAAGTCTAAGACTTCAATAAATATTGCTTTGGAGTAAAGATGAGCACAGACATTAGATTTTACATCCTTAATACACCAATATGTGGATTCTTTGAAAGTAGTTTTTATTTGGTAAACTCTTTGCATCTCTTTGTCTAAGCTAGCTATAAAAGTGTTTATTACATTATATTTTAATAAAATACTTCATTAATGTAAATTCTATATTTTGTCCCCAATATTTGTTTTAATAATAACAATATTAGTAATAATAACAGCTACTATGTATCATGTGTTTATGTGCCAAACATTATGCTAAGTGAAAGGTACACAATTAATTATTTTAATTGAGAACACATATCTGTAAACTAAGCATTGTAATATCGATTTTATAGATGTGGAAATTGAGGGTCAGAAAGTTTAAATAATTTACCTCAGATAACGTATCTGATAACTAGCAGAGTAGGATATAAACTTTTCTGTCTGACTCCACGTCTAGGGCTTTAACTATTATGCCATTGAACTCCAAAATCTGTACTCTTAAACACTGTTCAAAACTATCTTTAAACCAAATGGTGAAAATAAAACAAGGAAATAAAACACTATGGATCCAAGAAGAGGAGAGGAAAGATAGATAATAATGATGAGCCAGAATATCAAGTGAAGAGAGTGAATAATAAAATACTTTCAGTAACAAAAAAATCCATTAAAATAGGCACAGGAACTAAATAGACACCTTTCCAAGGAAGACATACAATGATCAACAGGTACATGAAAAGATGTTTAACACCACTAATCATCAGGGAAATGTAGACCAAAACTACAATGAGACATCACCTCACACCTATTAGAATGGTTATTATCATCAAGACAACAGATAATGAGTATTGGTGAGAATGTGAAGAATAGGGAGCCCCATATAATGTTGGTGGGAATGTAAATTGGTGCAGCCACTATGGAGAACAGTATGGAGTTTTCTTTAAAAACTAAAAATAAAACTACCATATGATCCAGCAATTCTACTTCTAGGTATATATCCAAAGGAAATAAAAATAAGATATCAAAGAGATGTCTGCATTCCCATGTTTACTTCAGTATTATTCACAATAGGCAAGATATGGAAACAACCTAAGTGCCCATCAACAAGTGAATGGATAAAGAAGATGTGATACACACACACACACACACACACACACGCACAAAATGAAATATTATTCAGCCATGTAAAATAAAGAAATCCTGCCATTTGAAATAACATGGATGGGCCTTGAGGACATTATGTTCAGTGAGATAACTCAGACAGAGAAAGACAAATATTGTATGATATCACTCATATATTAAATCTGAAAAGCCAAATTCAAAAAAGCAGTGTAAAATTGTGGTTGCCAGGGACTGGAGGGTGGGGAAATTGGAGACATGTCGCTTAAGTGTACAAACTTACAATGAGTAGTAAATAAGTTCTAGCAATCTAATGCACAATACAGTGCATATTGACAATAATATTGCATTATAATCATCAAAATTGCAAAGAGATGAGATCTTAAGTATTACAACCACGAAAAATTAAATAACTATGTGATGTGATAAAAGTGCTATTACTAAAATGGCAATTATATTACAATATAAAAATGTATCAAATCAACATGTTGTATACCTTAAATTCACCTTTATATATTAAATATGTTTTAATTTAAAAGATCTTCAGTGTATAATAAGAGAAATAAAGCATAATTCAAGTAAAACTTGGTGTTCTACATTTTAGATACAACATAGAAAATACCTAGGGTTATATACAAGTGTATAAAATAGCCCAAGTTCAGAATCAGATGTTAAAATAAAAGTTAAAGTAAAATAGTCAATATTCTTATAAAACATGACAGATTTTGCTCAAGAGTTACCTAGGGAGATAACACATTTTGGTGACATATGTTAGGCTGTGCACAAAGAACCAACACTTACAATAAAATACAACTCTCTTAAAAATAAACTATGCTAGATCCCCCCATGAGACTTTTAAAGATTCTGTTACTAAATTTGCATACCACTTGACAATATTTTTAAATTAAAAAATCAAGACTTTTAAAATGTGATTTTCAATTGGGTCAGTACAAGTTTGCATGACAGCAAAGACAGGATTTACAGTTTCAATGATTTTTACATACTGATTAAAGTCATAGCAATGTCAGATAGTAGAACATGTTGATGACAAAATAATTCTACAATATGTTTTTCTTCTTGGAAATAAAGGTAGAATCATTTAGATGCAGCTAGTTTACTGCTTCAAAATCTGGCTCTGTAACTTCTTGTGAATTTTTTTTTCTCTCTGTTCATCAATGTCTCATAATCTATGTTCTGTGATATTTCAAGGCATAATCTAATCTAACAATAAAATTAAAGTGGGCTGATAAATCTGAAAAAAATGTATATCATATAGGAGACCTCAATAGAAGAACCCTTCTTAAAAGATTCCCAATAGTAATTCAGACTTGACCATTTTCATAGAATTTGGTGAACTTAGCCTGAGTTTGCCTGATTTTGATCTATTGACCAAGAAGTAAACTGAATCAGAATGGGCTATATGTACTTGAAGGTGCAAAGAGAGAATATGGCTCCAATTTGTTATTAAGTTAAATTTGAAATTAAAAATTGCCAAATAGTAGAAAATGGTCAATGTCTTATGAGACCTGAGTTAGGATATAATATGTGGCATCTTGAGTGGATTCAACAAAGACAATTGTAACCCATATTCATTTCCAAACCAAGGCTCATTCAGATCAATTTCACCATGATAATCATTCAGGGAAAGATTGAGTTCTTTGAGTGACCACAATACACAGAAGATGAAATTGTTATTCATTAACTGGGAGGTCATAATGATATTTCAAAAGAATGTTGAACCATAATTTGAAAAGTTCATTCTTCAGGAGCCCTTGAGGAGTTGGAATCCCTAAATGACATTGATAAGGATAGACAGAGAAGCAGGCTACCTCTAGGTGAGTGTGGAATCATGGTAGCCAAAAGAAGAAAATGTTTCAGAAAGGTAAATTAAGTTGAGGACTGATAAGTGGTCCTTGGTTTAGAGGATACAGATATTACTGATGATCTCAGCAAGAACAGTTTTGTGAAGTGATGAGGGACTGTGGAAGCCAGATTAGAAAAAGATGATATAAAAGTGGAGAAATGGAAATAGCTTTGAACTCTGTCTCTACCACTGACACTTAGACATTTGATCACTCAGCTGCCACTTCCTTATCCCTTTATAGAGGATAAGAATTCATATTCACTACACATATAAGAAACATTAAAGAGCACATTTAGCACATTGATTTCACATGCTAAGAAATCAACTTTGTGGTTTAAGAAACCTAACCTTCACCCAAGATGTACATATATTATTTAACAAGTGTGATTTTTACCAAGTTTGCTCTGCACTTTCAAGGGAGGAATTAACATGCACTTCTATCTCACCAGTCACCCAGTAAACTCTATCCTCAAAAGTGTTGTGAGAATACTTGTCAAATGACTTAATGAACTCTTGATATGGTGTGTATAGAAGTCCCTGAATCTAAGGACCTCTCAGAGAGAAGACAGTGATAGTTTTTTTGTTTTGCTTTGTATTGTTTCATTTTTACAGTATTATATCTTTTAAAAGATATTTAATGTCAGGGTGAGATGCTTGAGATCAACATGAGGTGCGGATGCAATCAAGATGGTACAATGAAAATAAATATTTCCTCTGAATTCAAAATTAGTGAAGCAGTAGATTCCTGGACAAACTGTAATTTCCCCCTTTAAAACTGAGGAAAGCTGCCATAAGACATATTGCTCTAATTTTGATCCAAGGTACATTACAGGGTAAATCAGTGTCTCAAACACAATGAGGCTTTCAGCACGTCTCAAGATAGGTCCAAAGACAGGTAATGTAAGGTGCAGGATACAAAGGTGTTTTGCAATATGGTAGATAAGGACCTTAAAGGGGGAAAATGTGCAGGTCAAGCAAGTCCTGAAGTTTCACATTTTACACTACCATAGATTACAATATGATCAAAATCATGAGGTGGTGGGTCTTCTGCAGACCTCTGCTAACACCTGCAACTGTGGATTATGATCACATTTGGTAGGGCCAGGGCCAGAGCCAGGGCCAATCAGGTACAGTTCTTAGCAAGCTGCTCTTGTGAAATAAATGCATAGCAGTAACATCTGGACACAGCCTGGAGAAAATCCATTTGTTATAAAGAACAGGTTATTTATAGGTGTGTTGTTTTGTTTGTTTATTTTTTGTCTGTGTTTACTAGCAGATATAACAAAATCCATTATAATAAAAGTGATTATTTTATTTGGAAAACAAAACAAAAGCAAATTAAAAATAAGCAAATATCCAAATCAATTGCATGTCTGACAGGTAATAAAAGAAGAAAAAGTAGTCTTTACTGACTTGTTTTTGACTCTACAGACTATGTTGTTATTGTAGAGCATAGGAACGTTGCTGTCAAAGAAGAGTTATAAAAGATTTGATTGACATCTTCAAAGTTACAAAGGTAGGTAATACAATCTTGTCAGGCTCTCCTTTTAGTTCTGTGCAGTAATATGAAAATCAAGGTGTCATTTGAAATGAATGGCTGTCAAATTTGGATATAATTTAAAAATTACTATTGCTGTGGTCAATATGAAGCAGGCTTCAGGACTGAGGAAGGTCACAGAGGCCAATTCTGTAGTCATTTCTGAGAAGGGCCTCATCATTTTATGACCACTAATAAAGTTTGTGGATTTCATGCAAGCTAAGCTAATGAAGAAGGTAGTCAAAGCCATGCTGCAGTGTCTAAAATAGCTGTCTGCCATATGTTAAAGGAATAATTTCATTTTCACCTTGCACCATTAACTCAGACAAAAAGATTATTTTCTCCATCTGGGAGACTCTAACCTAGGCACTGTGGTGCATTGAGTCATCATATGACTTCATTTATGGCATTAATAGAGATCCTTCACATTTGTATAGTAATTAACAGTTTTTAAAATATTTTATATTCAATTATCCATTTACTTCTCATAATATTCCAAAGTAATGATAATCCCATGGGATATTATTCTTACCTCTTGTTTATTTATTTTTTAATTTTTAAAGATTTTTTTTGATGTGGACCATTTTTAAAGTCTTTATTGAATTTGTTATAATATTGCTTCTGTTTTCATGTTTTGGCTTTTGTCTGTGAGGCATGTGGGATCTTAGCTCCCTAACCAGGAATCAAACCTGCACCCACTGCATTGGAAGGTGAAGTCTTAACCACGGGAGCACAAGGGATGTCTCTCATTTATTTTTTAACATGAGTATAATCCAAGCCAGACATTTCCTAGAACTCAGCTAAAGTCCTTCATTATTGATAGCTGTAAAATCAGAGCACAGGGTTAAGGAGGCCAAAGAATCTCGCTGATATTGGTCTCAGTTTTCTTATCAGTAGAATGAAAATGATGATCCTTAAGTTACACCCAGCTCTAATGTTACAGAAAACTATAAGTCTAGGTTACTTTTAAGGGCAATCTCATTTCAACATTAAATCCTTCCAGCCTGAAAGCTTAATAACCCTCCACCATCCTTGTAATTCTGAGGAAAATGTACATGCACTGTTAGGAGTTGAGGTGCACATTTTTTCACTAATGTGTTTTACCCCTTAACAGGTAGACTGTCAGTCTCATGTAGATTCAGACCAGTTTTCTTTTTCTTTTTTCACTTGATGCTATTCTCTGTTAAAAATAAAATCTTATATGGAAAGCTGATATATTAGCACCATGTTTAAATTTCATAGTACTATGAACTTAGGTGTGTTAAGTATGTAACATATTTTTCAAAACTTAAAATTAATTTCTACTGGAGCCTCCATTTGTTTGAAGCAGAAATAGTTATCAAGTTACTTTCATACAAACTCAGTCACTTTTACTATTTTTCTCAGTCATTTTAATTTGAATGTGATCAAATTCATGGTATCACTGTCGCCCCTTCTTTCTCCCTGTGGTATATTCTAAGTTTACATTGGAAACTTATATAAATGCCACATTGAACTTACTCTAGATATTGATTTGTCTTGGTTTTATGATATGCAACTACTTCTAATACTGGGTTACATTCTCTTGCTTGCTAGCATCATATTGACATAATGGTGTCCTTATCTGACTCCTTGCTGGATTATCCACTCTTGACCTCTGCTATAGTCTTCTCTCATACCACCCGAAGGTCCCCTGTATGTCAGCTGACTTTCTCTCCTCCTCAGCTAACTACTGCACCTGCCTCCTGGGAACTATAGGATATCTGTATATTTAACCACTCCAGAGCTTCAGAAAATCCAAGGAACTCTCTCTGATACTCCAATTGTTTGACATGTCATACTATCAATTCTTATAATGTGATGTGTTCAAAGTAATACTTTTCTATGAGTCTTGCATGAACCTCTGTGTTTCACCAGAGAAAGAGGTTCAAATATCTTCTCTTGGGGAAATCCAAACTCAAAATATTCCCTATTTCCCCAGATCTTAGATAGGATTCCCATGTTATTTCCAACTTTCTATTATCTCCAAACTCTTATTGCCTCTTCTGTAGCCCAGAGAGTTCTTTTTTCCTCCTCTTGTGATGGGAGAAATGGCTAGCTAAGTATTCTTCTAAATACAAGATTTATGCTAGGACCTGGGACCTTGGAAGTTCAATGTCAATATTTTTTTTCTTTACATTTCAGCTGTGGCTTCAGTTTCTGGACAATGGAGCCCAAATTGAGTTTAAATCAGGAAGAGGGTAAGGCAAAGGGCATCAGAGAGAAGTGGGAAGGGATCCAAGCTAAAACAAATAAACTAAGAAGAGTGACCTCTTGATACACAGAGAGACAAAGTAAGAGCTATTCAGACCCACTCACTGTCTCTTGTTCCTGTCCTCTTGCAACAACCACTAAAATTTCCCAGAAACACTAAGAAACCTTGGAGCACAATTTGAAAACTGAGACATACTCAGAATTTTGGTTTAGTACTGGCTCTAACATTAACTAGCTGTATGACTTTGAAAAGGCTATTAATCTCTCTTGTGCTCTGCTTACCACATATTTTAAATAACAAGAAAACAAAAAAACTGTAATTAGACCCTCTATGCCTAACTCACAGGCTAGTGCAAGATAATCAGAAGAAATATATGTAAAGCATCACTATAGTCAAGCACTATAGTCAAGCGAAATATATATGTATGTACACACACACAACACACACAGAGAAATACAGAGAGTATTTTTTTTTTCATTTTGTTTCACTCTGCCTAGTACTTTCAAGATCTGAGCACTTTGCTAAAGATTATTTTCCCTATAAAGAGCTATCTTATAATGAAATTTTGATGTGACTTTGGAATGCTTAAAGGCTTCATTGCCACAACTTGCTATGTATGGTCTCCAAAATCATACCTCATCATATGACCCCAATAAAGTCTCGTATGTGAAAACTTTTCTGCTTCCCCTTCTCCATCAAAACTTACCATTCAATCAGGATCTTAACCTCTGCTGCTCCATTCCTAATCATGTCTGTTATCTTAGTAAGGACCACCTGGAGGCAATGATCCAACTTAGATTAGTAACTATGCTTGTGTAAGTTGAACTCTAATTGTGGGTATTAACTATCATGGAAAGGTATTTGAAAAAGTTAATGGTGGCAGCAAGAGTAGGAGAAACACGGTAGATAGGCAGCAAAAATATCTTTTAGTATGTTACAAATCATACGAAATTTTATTAAGTTGAACTCAGCCTTTAAATAATAAAAATATTTTGAGCTAGAAAGCAAGTTTTATTAGTAACTTTGAACATTCATCAAAGGGTTAAAATATGGGTCATAAGTCAGTATGCATGTGAAAAAATTTGTGCACAAATAGTGGCAATTGCGGGGATAAATATGGCTTTTTAATTTCCATCAAAATTTAGTCTTTCTCAATTCAGACAATATTTTACAAACAAACATTTAATAGAACAGGGGGAATGACTGATAGAACCTGCAAAACATGAATTAAAGGACACATTACTGAGCTATAAAGTGCAAAGCATTACTGAGCTATAAAGTGCAAAGCATTTTGGAACATGCCACTGTTTTGTTGTTTCAGTCATTTCTTGCTTCTGTTGTTGCAAGCCCCATGCACAGATTAGGAATGTTCCCATCCTACAATTACCTATTGTTTTATGTTTTAGACAGACTGAGGCATTGTTCAATGGAGACATAGGCATTTGACCATATTTCTTGACTGGCTCCATATTCAATTAGCTTTGCCATGCTTTTCAAAAGTAGGCTTAGAGTTGACTGATATAAAATGTATTTTGTGATAGCAGGTTAAAAAATATGGTCAGATACTGTGGGGCGTATGTAGTGTCTCTGCACATGGCCCGCCACCATCTTGAGATGAGTGTCCGCTGAGGAGGTTCAGTGCACACCCCGAACTGAAGTGTCAGCTCAGCCATTGCACGAGGAAATCTGGCCTGAAGGGCTGGGGCAAGGCCTCTGCACAGGGTCCGCAATGAGTAAGTGAAACAGACAAAGCACAAAGGGAAAAAAAGTTGTTGGGCTATGTCTGAAATGAGATTGCCAGATTTATTTTCTTTCCAAATGAAATGTGGATCTTCTAGCACACGAGTGGTGTGGCTGACAATGTTTTGGAGATCTGGCCAGGTATCAGGCCTGAGCTTCTGTGATGGGAGAGGTGAGTTCAGGACACTGGACCACAAGAGACTTCCCAGCCCCATGTAATATCAATCAGCAAGAGCTCTCCCAGAGATCTCTGTCTCAACACTAAGACCCAGCTCCACTCAATGACCAGCAAGCCTCGATGCTGGACACACCATGCCAAACAAATAGCAAGGAAGGAAAACAATCCCACCCATAAACAGAAAGGCTATCTAAAATCATAAGAGGATCAAAGACACCGCAAAACTCACCACCAAATGTGATCCTAAACACCAGAAAGACAAAATTGAGCCTCATTCACCAGAACAGAGTCACCAGTCTCCTCCACCAGGAAGCCTAGAAAATCGACTGAACCAGCATTATCCACTGGGGGCAGACAAGAAAAATAATGGGAACTACTAATCTGTAACCTGTGAAAAGGAGACCCCAAACACAGTAAGCTAAGCAAAATGAGAAAACAGAGAAATATGTAGCAGATGAAGGAGCAAGGTAAAAACCCACCAGAACAAACAAATGAAGAGGAAATAGACAGTTTACTTGCAAAAGAGTTCAGAGTAATGATAGGAAACATGATGCAAAATCTTGGAAATAGAATAGAGAAAAGAAAATAAACGTTTAACAAGTACCCACAAGAACTAAAGAACAAACAAACAATGATGATCAACACAATAAATGAAATTTAAAATTCTCTAGAAGGAATCAATAGCAGAATAACTGAGGAAGAAGAACGGGTAAGTGTCCTGGAAGATAAAATAGTGGAAATAACTACTGCAGAGCAGAATAAAGAAAAAAGAGTGAAAAGAATTGAGGACAGTCTCAGAGATTCTGGGAAAACATTCAATGAACCAACATTCAAATTATAGGAGACACAGAAGAAGAAGAGAAAAAGAAAGGAACTGAGAAAATATTTGAAGACATTGTGGCAGAAAACTTCCCTAATATGGGAAAGGAAATAGTCAATCAAGTCCTGGAAGCACAGAGAGACCCATACAGGATAAATCCTAGGTGAAACATTCCAACACACATATTAATCAAACTATCAAAAATTAAATACAAAAAAAATATTAAAATCAGCAAGGGAAAACAACAAATAATATACAAGGGAATCCAGAAAACGTTAAGAGCTGAGTTTTCAGCAGAAACTCTGCAGGCCAGAAGGAAGTGGCAGGACACATTAAAAGTGATGAAACAGAAAAACCTACAACCAAGATTATTCTACCCAGCAAGGATCTCATTCACATTTGAGAGACAAATTAAACCCTTTACAAATAAGCAAAAGCTAAGAGAATGCAACACCACCAAACCAGCTTTGAAACAAATGGTAAACGAACTTTTCTAGGGAAGAAATACAAGAGAAGGAAGTGATGTGCAAAAACAAACACAAAACCATTGAGAGAATAGCAATAGGAACATACATATGGAAAATTACCTTAAATCTAAATGGATAAAATGCTCCAACTAAGACATAGACTAGCTGAATGGATACCAAAAAAAAGAGATCTCTATATATGCTGTCTACAAGAGACTCACTTCAGACCTAGGGACACATACAGACTGAAAGTGAGGGAATGGAAAAAGAAATTCCATGCAAATTGAAATGAAAAGAAAGCTGGAGTAGCAATTCTCATATCAGACAAAAAAGGATTTAAAATAAAGACTATTGTAAGAGAAGGACACTACATAATGAACAAAGGATCAATCCAAGAAGAAGATATAACAAGTGTAAATATTTATGAATCAAACAAAGGAGCACCTCAATACACACAGCAAATACTAACAGCCATAAACAGGGAAATCAACAGAAACATAATAATACAAGGGAACTTTAAGAACCCATATTCACCAATGGACAGATCATCCAAAATGGAAATAAATAAGGAAACACAAGGTTTAAATGATACATTAAACAAGATGGACTTAATTGATAGTTATAGGACATTCCATCCAAAAACAACAGAATACAGTTTCTTGTCTAGTGCCCATGGAACATTCTTCAGGATAGATCATATCTTGGGTCACAAATACAGCCCTGGTAAATTTAAGAAAATTGTGATGATGTCAGGGTATCTTTTCTGACCACAACACTATGAGACTAGATATCAACTACAGAAAAACAACTGTAAAAAATAAAAACATAGAGAGGTTAAACAATACACTACTAAACAATCAAGAGATCACTGAAGAAATAAAAGAGGAAATCAAAAAATACCATGAAAAAAATGGCAATGAAAACACGATGACCCAAAACCTATGGGATGCAGAAAAAGCAGTTTTAAGAGGGATGTTTATAGCAATTCAATCCTACCTCAATAAACAAGAACTGTCTCAAATAAACAACCTAATCTTACATGTAAAGCAATTACAGAAAGAAGAACAACAACAAAAAAACCCCCACAAAGTTAGCAGAAAGAAAGAAATTGTAAAGATCAGATCATAAAAAAGTGAAAAATAATTGAAGAAAATAATAGCAAAGATCAATTAAACTAAAAGCTGGTTCTTTGAGAACATAAACAAAATTGAAAAACCATTAACCAGTCTCATCAAGAAAAAAAGGGAGGAGATTCAAATCAGCAGAATTAGAAAAGAAAAAGGAGAAGTAACAACTGACCCTTCAAAAATACAAAGGATCATGAGAAATTACTACAAACAACTATATACCAATAAAATGGACAACCTGTAAGAAATGGACACATTCATAGAAAAACAAAACTTTCTGAGACAGAACCAGGAAGAAATAGAAAATATAAACAGACCAATCACAAGCACTGAAGTTGAAACTGTGATTAAAAATCTTCCAACACACAGAAACCCAGGATCAGATGGCTTCACAGGCTAATTCTAACAAACATTTACAGTAGAGTTAACACTTTTCCTTCTCAAACTCTTCCAAAATAAAGCAGAGGGAGGAACACTCCCAAGTTCTTTCTACGAGGCCACCATCACCCTGATACCAAAACCCGATAAAGGTGTCACAAAGAAAGAAAACTAATGGTCAATATCAATGATGAACATAGATGCAAAAATCCTCACCAAAATATTGGCGAACAGATTCCAACAGCACATTAAAAGGATCATACACCATAATCAACTGGGGTTTATACCAGGAATGCAAGTATTCTTCATATACACAAATCAATCATTGTGATAAACCATTTTAACAAATTAAAGTAGGAAAACCATATGATCATTTTAATACATGTAGAAAAAGCTTTTGACAAAATTCAACACGGATTTATGATAAAAAAAAAACCTCCAGAAAGTAAGCATAGAAGGAACCTAGCTCAACATAATAAAGACCATATATGACAGACCCACAGCCGACATCTTTCTCAATGGTGAAAAGCTAAACCCATTTCCTCTATGATCAGGAACAAGACAAGGTTGCCCACCCTCACCTCTACTTTTCAATATTGTCTTGGAATATTTAGCCACAGTAATCAGAGATGAAAAAGAAATAAAATGAGTCGAAATCAGAAAAGAAGAACTAAAACTGTAACTGTCTGCTGATCACATAATACTATACATAGAGAATCCTAAAGATGCTAACAGAAAACTACTAGAGCTAATCCATGAATTTGGTAAAGTAACAGAATACGAAATTAATGCACAGAAATCTCTTGCATTCCTATACACTAATGATGAAAAATCTGAAAGAGAAATTAAGGAAACACTCCCATTTACCACTGCAACAAAAAGAATAAAATACATAGGAATAAACCTACCTAAGGAGACAAAAGACCTGTATGCAAAAATATACATCACTGATGAAACAAATTAACCATGATACAAACAGATGGAGAGATATACCATTTTCCTGGATTGGAAGAATCAACATTGTGAAAATAACTATCTACCCAAAGCAATCTACATACTCAATGCAATGGCAATCAGACTACCACTGAAATTTTTCACAGAACTAAACAATAAATTTCACAATTTGTATGGAAACACCAAAGATCCCGAGTAACCAAAGCAATCTTGAGAAAGAAAAATGGAGCTGGAGGAATCAGGCTCCCTGACTTCATACAATTATACAAAGCTACAGTAATCAAGACAGTTTGGTACTGTCACAAAAACAGAAATACAGATCAGTGGAACAGGATAGAAAGCCCAGAGATAAACCCATGCACAATGGTCACCTTATCTTTGATAAAGGAGGCAAGAATATACAATGGAGGAAAGAGAGCCTCTTCAATAAATGGTTCTGGGAAAACTGGACAGCTACATGGAAAAGAATTAAATTCGAACACTCCCTAACACCATACACAAAAGTGAACTCAAAATGGATTAAAGACCTTAATGTAAGGTCAGACACCTTCAAACTCTGAGAGGAAATCATAGGCAGAACACTCTATGACAGAAATCACAGCAAGGTCCTTTTTGACCTACCTCCTAGAGAAAGAAAATAAAAACAAAAATAAACAAATGGGACCTGATGAATCTTAAAAGCTCTTGCACAGCAAAGGAAACCATAAACAAGATGAAAAGTCAACCATCAGAATGGGAGAAAATATTTACAAACGAAGCAAGTGACAAAGAATTAAACTCCAAAATATACAAGCAGCTCTTGCAGCTCAATATCAAAAAAAAACAACCCAGTCCAAAAATGGGCAGAAGACCTAAATAGACATTTCTCCAAAGAAGATATACAGATTGCCAACAAACACATGAAAGGATGCTCAACATCACTAATCATTTGTGAAATGCAAGTCAAATCTACAGTGAGGTATCATCTCACACCAGTCAGAATGACCATCAGCAAAAATTCTACAAACATTAAATGCTGGAGAAGGTGTGGAGAAAAGGGAACCCTCTTGCACTGTTAGTGGAATATAAATTGATAGAGCCACTATGGAGAACAGTATGGAGGTTCCTTAAAAAACTAAAAATAGAAGTACCATATGACCCAGCAATCCCACTACTGGGCATATACCCTGAGAAAATCATAATTCGAAAAGAGTCATGTAACACAATGTTCATTGCAGCTGTATTTACAATAGCCAGGCCATGGAAGCAACATAAGTGTCCATCAAGTGATGAATGTATAAAGTAGATGTGGCACATATATACAATGAGATATTACTCAGCCATAAAAAGAAACAAAATTGAGTTATTTTTTAGAGATGGATGGACCTAGAGTCTGTCATACAGCATGAAGTAAGTCAGAAAGAGAAAAACAAATACTGTATGCTAACAGATTCATATGGAATCTAAACAAGAACAACAAAAATGGTTATGAAGAACCTAGGGGCAAGACGGGAATAAAGATTCAGACCTACTAGAGAATGGGCTTTAGGACACGGGGACGGGGAATGGTCAGCTGGGACCAAGTGAGAGTGTGGTATGGACATATATACACTACCAAACGTAAAATAGATAGCTAGTGGGAAGCAGTCGCATAGCACACGGTAATCAGCTCGGGGCTTTGTAACCACCTAGAGTGGTGGGATAGGGAGGGTGGGAGGGAGGGAGACCCAAGAGGGAAGAGATATGGGTATATATGTATATGTATAACTGATTCACTTTTTTATAAAGCAGAAACTAACACACAATTGTAAAGCAATTATACTCCAATAAAGATGTTAAAAAACACAAAATTATAAACAAAAATAACAACAAAAAAAATATCCTGAAGGTTTATCCATGATGTCACAAATGGCAGGATTTCCTACTCCTATTTTCCATTTTGTAAGACCAAAGTTTATATCTAATATTTCTTTATCACTCATCTGTTGATAACAGTTAAATTGTTTCCATAATCTAGTTACTGTGAATAATATAGGAAAAAACATGGGAGTGCAAATTTTTAAATTTCAATTCCAATTGTTCTTTTCTTACATATAGGAAAATAAACTGACTTCTGTATTTCAACCTTGCATCCTGCAACCCTGATACACCTCTTTTTAGTTCCTGACATTTCTTTTTCTATAGGTAGGCAATTGAAACGTGTCATCTGCAAATAATTACTGTTTTATTTCATCCTTTCCAATTTATTGTACTTTTTTTTATTATTATCTTTTTATGCTACCTAGGACTTCCAGTAAAATGTTGAAGAGAAATAGTGAGAGAAGACATCATTGCCTTTCCCCTTTCTCAGGGGAAATCGTGTCTATCACCATTAAATATGATATGAGCTGTAGTTCTTTATAGTTGTCCTTTATCAAGTTGAAGAACATTCTTCTTATTCGCAGTTTGCTAAAAGTTTTTACTATAAATGGGTGTTGGATTTTGTCAAATGATTTTTCTGTACTTATTAATATGACCACATAACTTTTCCACTTTAGTCAACTGATTATTGAATATTGAACCAGCCTATCAAATCTGGGGTAAATCTCACTTGTATAATTATTTTTATACATTGTTGGATTCAATTCGTTAATGGTTTGTTGAAGGTTTTGCCTCTCTGTTTATGAGAGATATTTGTCTGCAGTTTTCCTTTCCTGTAATATCTTTTTCTGGTTTTGATAATGCTGGCTAGAGTAATGCTGGCCTCATGGTATGATTTAGGATGTACACATTGTGATTCTATAATCCAGAAGAAATTGTGGAGAAATGGTGTTATTCTTCTGTAAATGTTTGATAAATTCAACTGTGAGATAATCTGAGCTTAGCATTTTCTTTTTTGGAGAGTTAATATTCATTGTTTCAATTCCTTTAATAGATTTCAGGATACGCAGGTTATATATTTCTCCTTCTGTGGATTTGGGTAGTTTGTGTATTTGAAGGAATTGATCCATTTCATGAAAGTTATCAAATCTGCGGACATGTAGTTGTTCATAGTATTCTTTTATTATACTTTTAATATCCTTAGGATGAGTAGTTATATCTTTTCTCTTTCATATATTGATTATTTTTGTTATCTTTATTTTTTCCCAGTTAGCATGATTAGAGCTTTATCAATTTTATTGATCTTATCAAAGAACAAACTTTTGCTTACATTTATTTTCTGTATTTTTCTTGCTTTTAACTCTATTGATTTCTGTACTACTTTGTTATTCCTTTTCTTCTAATGTCTAGGTTCAAATTACATTTTCCTCTAGTTTCTTAATGTTGAAGCTTATATTACTTGATTTTATATCTTTCTTCTTTTCTAATATGTACTTCTAATATTACACATTTCTATAGAACAGTTTTTGCTGCACCTCACAAATTTTGATATATATTTTCTTTTCATTCTCCAAAATATTTTTTAATTTCTCTTGAGAATTTTTCTCTGACCCATGGGCTATTTAGGGGTTTGCTGTGTAATCTCCAAATATTTAGGGATTTTTCAGCTATCTTTATGCTGACTTCTATATTATATCGTGATCTAAAAAAAAAATACTCTTTGTGACTCAAATCTTTAAAAATTTGTTAGTGCGTTTTATGAACCAGAATGCAGTGTGTCCTGGTGAATGGCCCATGAGAGGTCAAGAAGAAAGTGTGTTCTGCTCTTGTTGGATGGAGTATAATATTGATATAAATATAAAGTAAATCAAGCTGATTGATAGTGCTGTCAGGTCATCTACATTATTACTAATTTTCTGCATGCTTAGGTCTATCAATTATTGAAAGAGGGGTGTTGAAGTCACCAACTGTAATAGTGGAGTTGTCTTTATCTTTTTTCAGATTTATCATTTCTACCTCATGTATTTTAATACTCTGTTGTTGGGTGCATGCATGTTTAGAACTGTATGATGTACTGGAGAATTGATCCCTTTAATATTATGTAATGTCCATCTTCATCACTGGTAATATTTTGGAAACTCTGGATTTATTTCTGAAATTAATATAGCTACTCCAGATTTTTTTAAATTAGTATTAGCATGACATATATTCTCCACCTCTGTACTTTTAGATTTCTGTGATTTCATACTGAATGAGACTTTTTTGTAGAAGACATATAATTGGGTTCGTTTCGGTATTCACTCTACTTTACTTCATATATTTAGATCATTCACATTCAAAGTGACTATAGATATAGTTGGATTAATACCTACCATGTAGTTAACGGTTTTCTATATATTTATCTCTCATTTCTTTTTCTGCCTTCTCTGATTATAACTGAGCATTTAATATTATTTCATTTTATCTCTTCCTTTTATGTGTCAATTATACTTCTTTTTAAAATTTTCATACCGCTTTTTCTAGAGTTTACAATATACATTTTAATATATTTTATTTTTATAGCAGTTTTAGGTTCACAGTAAAATTGAGCATAAGATACAAAGATATACCTCCTGCACCCCACGTATGCATAGCCTTTCCCATTATCAACATCCTTTACCAAAATGGTGCATTCATTATAATTGATGAACCTATATTGACACAACATTATAACCCAAAGTGCTTAGTTCACATTAGTGTTCACTTCTGGTGTTGCACATTCTATGGATTTTAACAAATGCATAATGACATTTATTCACTCTTACAGTATCATACAGAGTAGTTTCACTGCCCTAAAAGTTCTTTGTGCTCCACCTATTCATCCTTTCCTCCCCTGGTAATCACTGATCTCTTTAGTGTCTCCATTTTTGCCTTTGCAAAAATGTCACATAGTTGGAATCATACAGTATGTAGCTTTTCAGACTGAATTCTTTCACTTAGTAACATGTACATAAGTTTCTGTTGTGTTTTTTATGACTTGATAGCTCATTTCCTTATGGTACTGAATAAAATTCCATTGTCTGGATGTACTACAGTTTATTTATCCATTAACCTACTAAGGGGCATCTTGGTTACTTCTAGGAGTATGGCAATTATAAAGAAAGCTGCTATAAACACCTGTGTGCAGTTTATTATGTGGACATAAGCTTTGAACTCCATTGGGTTAATACCAAGGTGTGTTATTTTTGGATCATATGTGTATTAGTCTTTTCAGTATGCTATAACAAAGTACTATAGACAGAGTAGCTCATAAACAACAGGAAATTATTTCTTATAGTTTAATTATGACAAGCAGTTAAATCTTTTTTACCACTTCATCATTATGTATGACCTCACTTCATCTCTGGTAACTTTTCTTTCTCTAAAATTTCTGCCGTATTTGAAATTATTATAGCTACTCCCACATTCTTTTGACTAGTGTTACCATGATACATTTTCATCATTCATTTATTTATAATCTATATGTGCTTTTCAATTTAAAGTGCATTTCTTTTAAACAACAGGTATTTGTGTCTTGCTTTATGATCCACTCTGAAAATCTTTGTCTTTCAATTGGTGTATTTAGACTATTGCTGTTCAAAGTAATCTTGATGTAGTTGGACTTACATCTGCCATATTTGTTACTATTTCCTATTTGTTGTCTTTGTTCTCATTTTTGTCTTTTTTCCTTTATCTGCATTTTGTGTTTGTATTTGGACATATAATTCCATATTCTCTCCTTTCTTAGCATATCAGTCTTAGTTTTTTTGCTTTTTTTTTGCTTTTTTTACTGGTTGCCTTAGAGTTTGAAAAATACATTTACAATTAAGCCAAATACAGTTTAAAATAACACTATACTACCTCACAGGTAGTACAGGTTTTTTATAATAACAAAAAAATCCTAATTACTCTCTCCCTTCCCTTGTATCATTGCTGTCATTCATCTTATTTATACAGAAGCATATATAAGTATATATATATATGTATAAATATATATAATGCATTATTTATATTATTAATTTGATTGAAAACATTATCAGTTAGATCAATGAAGAACAAGAAAATAAAACTTTTAATTTTACATTCACATATTCCTTCTATGATGCTATTTTTTCTGTGGATTCAAATTTCTTTTTTTTTTTTTTTTTTTTTTTGTGGTACGCAGGCCTCTCACTGCTGTGGCCTCTCCCATTGCGGAGCACAGGCTCCAGACGCGCAGGCTTAGCGGCCATGGCTCATGGACCCAGCCGCTCCACGGCACGTGGGATCTTCCCGGACCGGGGCACAAACCCATATCCCATGCATTGGCAGGTGGACTATCAACCTCTGCGCCACCAGGGAAGCCCTCAAGTTTCTTTTTTTATTGACGTGTAATTGACTTATAATATTACATTAGTTTCAGAGGTACAACATAGTGATTCAATATTTTTAAACAATACAAAATGATCACCATGATATATCTAGTTACAATCTGTCACCATACAAAGTTATTACATTATTGAATATATTCTCTACAAGGTACATTACATCACTGTGACTTATTTATTTTATAACTGGAAGATTTTACCTCATAATACCCTTCAACTATTTCATGTAAACCCCCACAACTCTTTCCTCTGGCAACAACCACTGTGTTCTCTGCACGTATGAGGCAGTTTCTGTTTTGTTGTTTCTTCATTTGTTTTCTATTTAGATTGCACATATAAATGAGATCAGATGGTATATGTCATTCTCTGTCTGAGCTATTTCACTTACCATAATACCCTCAAGGTCCATCCATGTTTTCACAAATGGGAAAATAACATTCTTTTTTTATGACCGAGATGTGGCATATGACTGAGATGTGTCCATTCATCTATCAGTGGACACTTAGGACACTTCCATATTGTGGCTATTGTAAATAATGCTACAGTGAACAATGGGGTACATATATCTTTTCAAATTAGTGTTTTCATTTCATTTTCTTTGGAAAAATACCCAGAAGTGGAAATGCTGGATCATATAGTAGTTCTATTTTTAACTTTCTGAAAAACCACCATGATGTTTTCTATATTGGCTGTACCAATCTATATTCTCACCAATAAAGCACAAGTGTTCTCTTTTCTCCACATCTTTGCCAACCCTTGTTATGTCTTGTCTTTTAGATAATAGCCGTTGTGACAAGTGTGAGGTCATACCTCATTGTGGTTTTGATTTGCATTTTCCTAATGATTAGTGATGCTGAGCACGTTTTCATGTGCCTGTTGGCCATTATTTTGTATTCTTTGAAAAAATGTCTATTCAGATCCTCTGCCCATTTTTGGATCAGATTAATTGTTTTTATGATATTGAATTGTATGAGTTATTTGTATATTTTTGATATTAACCTCTATTGGATATATGTTTTGGAAATATCTTCTCCCATTCAGTGGGTTGTCTTTTCATTTTGTTGATGGTTTTCTTCACTGTGCAAAAGTTCTTAGTTTGATGTAGTCTCATTTATTTATTTTCACTTTTGTTTTACCCTTTCATGAAGAGACAGATTTTAAAATATATTGCTAAGACCAATGTCAAAGAGCTTACTGCCTAAACTTCTTTTCTAAGAGTTTTATGTTTCTGATCTTACATTCAAGTCTTTAGTCCATTTTGAGTTAATTTTTGTATATGATGTAAGATCATATATGGTTCAGTTTCATTATTTTGCATGTAGCTGTTCAATATTCCCAACACCATATAGAAGAAACTGTCTTTCTCTCATTGTATATTTTTGCCTCCTTTGTTGTAGATCAATTGACCTTATAAGAATTGGTTTATTTCTGGATTCTCTCCTCTGTTTCACTGAACCATCCATTTTGGTGCCAGTACTGTACTGTTTTGATACTGTAGATTTGTAGAATAGTTTGAAATCAGGAAACATGATATCTCCAGATTTGTTCTTCTTTCTCAAGATTTCCTTGATTATTTAGGGTCTCTTGTGATTCTATACAAATTTGGGGATTATTTGTTGCCTATAAGAGACTCACTTCAGATCTAAAGACACATACAGACTGAAAGTGAAGGGATGGAAAAATATATGTCATGCAAATTGAAACGAAAAGGAAGATGAAGTGGTGATACTCGTATCACACCAAATAGACTTTAAAGCAATAACAGTAACAAAAGACAAAGAAGGGCACTACATAATGATAAAGGGGTAATCCAAGAAAAAGATATAATATTATTTATGCACCTAATAAAGGAGCACATAAATATACAAATCAAATATTAACAGACAAAAGGAGAAGTTGAAAATGATAGTAGGGAATTATAATGCAACACTTACATCAATTAATAGATCAACATGACAGAAAATCAATAAGGAAATGTTGCCCTTAAATAGCACATTAAACTAAATTGAACTGGTAGGTATATACAGAGCATTCCATCTAAAACCAGCATAATACACATTATTTTAAAGTGTACATGGAATGTTCTCCAGAATAGTTCACATTTTAGGCCACAAAATAAGTCTCAATAAATTTTAAAATATTGAAATCCTATCAGGCATTTTTTTCGACCACAATGGTATGAAACTAGAAATTGATTACAAGAAGAAAACTGGAGAAATCACAAGCATGTGGAGACTAAACAACATGCTACTAAATAATCAATGGGTCAACAAAGAAATCAAAGAGAAAAAAATACCTTGAGACAAATGAAAATGGAAGCACAACTTTCCAATATTAATGTGACCCAACAAAAGCAGTGCTAAGGGGGAAGTTCATAGAAATACAGGTCTACCTCAAGAAATGAGAAAAATTTCAAATGAGCAATCTAACACTTAATGGAACTAGAAAAAGAAGAACAAACAAAGCCCAATTTAGTAGAAGGAAGGAAATAATGAGGCTCAGAGTAGAAATAAATAAAATGGAGACTAAAAAATCAATAGAAAAGATCTATGAAACTAAGAGATGGCTCCTTGCAAAGATTAAAAAAAAAAAAGATAAACCCTGAGTCACACTTATCAAGAAAAAAAATGGCTCAAATAAATAAAACCAGAAATGAAAGATGGGAAGTTACAAAAAATACCACAGAAATACAGATAAACACAAGAGGCTACTACAATTATATGTCAGTATATTGGACATCCTAGAAAAAAAATGATAAATTTCTAGAAATACACAATTTCCCCAGACTTAATCAGGAACAAATAGAAAATCCAAATAGACCAATTACTACTAATGAAATTGAATCAGTAATTAAAAAAAAAACAAAACTCCCAACCAAAAAAGTCCAGGACCAGATGACTTTACAATTGAATTCTACCAAGATTTAAATAAGATTACCTAAAAATCCTCCACAAACTATCAAAAAATTGAAGAGGAAAGAATACTTCCATGCTCATTTTATGAGACCAGCATTACCCAGATACCCAAACCAGACAAAGTCATTACAAAAAAAGAAATTACAGGCACATATTTCCGATGAACATAGATGCAAATTCTTCATCAAAATATGAGCCAAAGGAATTTAGCGATACATTTTAACAATACATTAAAAATATCAAGTGATATTTATTCTAGGGATACAAAGATGGTTCAATATCTGCAAATCAATCAATGTGATACATCACAATAACAAAATAAAGAATAAAAATCATGATAATCTCAGTAGATGCAGGAGAAACATTTGATAAAATTTAACACCCATTTAAGATAAAAATTCTCAACAAATTGGGTATAGAAAAAGCTTACCTCAACATAATAAAGCCCATATATGACAAACCCACAACCAACACCATATTCAATAGTGAAAACCTGAAAACTTTTCCACTAAGATCAGGATGCCCACTTTCATTACTTTCATTCAATGCAGTATTGGAAGTCCTAGCCATAGCAACAAGACAAGAAAAATAATAACAGGCATCCAAACTGGAAGGGTAGAAGTACAAACATCACCATTTTCAGATGACAAAATATTATACATAGGAACCTCTAAAGACTCCACCAAAACTGAACTAATAAATGACTTCAGTAAATTTGCAGGACACAAAATTAACATACAGAGATCTGGCATGTTTCTATACACTAATAGAGTTTTCATAAAGATAAATTAAAAAATAATTCCATTTACAATTGCATCAAAAGGAATAAAATACCTAGGAATAAACTGAACCAAGGAGGGGAAAGACATGTACTCTGAAAACTATATGACACTGATGAAAGAAATTGAAGAAGACTGAAATAAATTGAAAGATATACCATGATCATGGGTTAGAAGAATTAATATTGTTAAAATATCCATACTACTCAAAGCACTTTACAGAGTCAAAGCAACCCCTATCAAAGTATCCATGGAATTTTTCACAGAACTAGAACATATAATCCTAAAATTTATAGATCCAAGTTTATGACCTGTATCATTTTCCTTCTCTCTGAAGAATGTCTAACATTTTTTTATAAGGCACATCTACTGGCAACAAATTCCCTCAATTTTTCTTTGTATGAGAAAATCTTTATTTCTCTTTACCTTTAGAAGGATAATTTTGCAGGGTACAGAATTCTAGCTTGCTGAGTTTTTTTCTCTTGACACTTTAAATATTTCACTCATTCTCTTCTTGCTTGCACAGTTTCTGAGAAGTCAGATGTAATTCCTATTTTTGCTCCTCTATTGGTATAGTATTTTTCCTATGGCTTCTCTGAAGATATGTTTTGCTTTTGATTTTCTATAGTTTTAAAATGATATTCCTAGATGAAGTTTTTCTGGCATTTTCCTGTTTGGTATTCTCTGATCTTCCTGGATTTGTGGTTTTATGTCTTATGTTAATTTGAGGATATTTTCAGTCATTATTGTTTCAAATGCGTCTCTTCCTTTCTCTCTTTCCTCTTCTGATATTTCCATTATGAGTATGTTAAAACTTCAGTCGTTGTTACTCAGTTCTTGGATATTCTGTATTTAAAAAAAAAAAGAGAAAAGAAAAGAATCCTTTTTCTCTTTACTTTTCAGTTTCAGAGGTTTCTATTGAGATAGTCCCAAGCTCAGAAATTCTTCTCTCAGCTCTGTCTAGATTACTTGTAGGCACATTAAAGGCATTCTTCATTTCTGTTACGGTGTTTTTGATCTCTAACCATTTCTTTTTTGTTCTTTCTTAGAATTCCATCTCTCTACTTACATTGCCTATATGTTATTTTATTTTCTCCATCCATTAGAACTCATAGCACATTAATCATAGTTGATTTAGATTTTTGGTCATATATGAATCTGGTTTTGATATTTCTCTGTCTCTTCAAACTGTGTGCTTTTAATTTTAGTCTGCCATGTAATTTTTCCTTGGTAGCCATGCATGATGTACTACATTAACAGAACTTGTAAATAGGTCTTTAGTAATATGGTGATAAGGTGTGGAGGGAGGAGTATGTTCTATAATCCTATGATTATGTGTCACTCTTTGAGTGAGTCTGTACCTCTTGATTGTAAACTTCACATTGGATTTCCGGCCCCCTTTACCCTTAGTGGTGCAGGATGTCTAGATTGGGCTAATGTTAAATATTTCCATCCCTCCAACTCAGTTTGGTCTGATAAAACCCCAGCAGATTATGGTCAGGTTAAATAATTTCTCCTGAGGGAAGGTCTTGTTGAGAAGAATGAATGTTTTCTGGCATATATCAAAATGGCTTATTTTCCCCTCTCCCTGCTGGAAGCATAAGGGGAGGGGAGTTCTCTCTGATATTCACTGTGAATACCTGGTAGTATTCCAAGAGGGAAAAACTCACAAAATTGTACTGGATATATATATATATATATCCAGTATATATTAGCAGATATATATATATGTTAATAGTGGATATATATATATATATATGTAAATCTATTTTCAAATAACAGTCTACTGCTTCAGGTGTAGTGTACTTGATGTATAACAGATTACTCCCAATTATGTCTTTTGCCATTTGTGTTGTTGCTGTCATTCATTTGACTTATACAAATTGTATAATTACCCAATACATTATTTCTCTTATTCCTTTAATCAACTAGTTATCTTTTAAATAAATCTCCTATGCTTTTCCTTTCTTTGTATAGATACAAGTATATGACATAGCATTTTCTTTCTTCCTGTTGATGTTCTGGGCATAAAGGTTTTTTTTGTCTGTTTTGTCTCAGTTATATATTTTGAAATTAGGAAGTGTGATGGCTCTAACTTTGTTCTTCTTTCTCAAGATTGCTTTGGTTACTCTAGGTCTTTCAAGATTTCACAGAAATTTTAAAATTCTTTTTTCTATATCTGTAAAAGTACCTTTGGGATTTTGGTGGGGCTAGCATTAAATCTGTAGATCACTTTGGGTAGTATGAACATTTTAACAATATTGATTTGCTAATAGATGAACATGGATGTCTTTCCATATATTTGTGTCTTCTTTAATTTCTATCAATGTTTATTTTTAATTTTTCGTGCATGTGTATTTACCTCCTCAGTTAAGTTTACTCCTAAGTATTTTTTTTCTTTTTAATGCTATTGGAAATGGGATTGTTTTCTTAATTTCCCTTTGGAGTAGTTCAGTGTTAGCTTATTGGAACACAACTGATTTTTACATGTTGATTTTGTATGTTGCAACATTCCTGAATTCATTTTTAAGTTATAACAGGGCTTCTCATGGAATCTTTAGGATTTTCTACATATAGAATAATGTCAGCTATTAACAAAGACATTTTTTCTTCTTCCTTTCTGGTTTGGATTCTTTTTATTTCTTTTTTCTTTTCAAATTATTCTGGCTAGGACTTCCAATACTATGTTGAATATAAGTGTTGAGAGTGGGCACCCTTGTCTTGCCTTGATTTGAGTCAAAACTTTCAGTTTTTCACCATTGATTATGATGTTAGTTGTACTTGTGGCTTTGTTATTTATAGCTTTTATTGTATTAAAGTACATTTCTTCTATACCTCATTTCTTTATTGTCTTTACCATGAAATGGAGTTGAATTTTGTCAAATGCTTTTTCTGCATCTATTGAGATGATTACATGATTTATGTCCTTTTTTTCTGTTAATGCAGTGTACCACATTGTTTTGTATATAGTAATTTTTATCAGAGGGCTAAATCCCTCTTGATCATGGTGTATGATCCTTTTAATGTGATGTTGAATTCAGTTTGCTAGTTTTTTTTTGTTTTGTTTTGTTTTTGTTTTTTTTGTTGTTGTTTTTTTTGTTTTTTGTGTTACACGGGCCTCTCACTGTTGTGGCCTCTCCCATTGTGGAGCACAGGCTCCATATGCACAGGCTCAGCAGCCATGGCTCACAGGCCCAGCCACTCCGCAGCATGTGGGATCTTCCCAGACCAGGGCATGAACCCGTGTCCCCTGCATCGGCAGGTGGACTCTCAACAACTGTGCCACCAGGGAAGCCCTAGTTTGCTAGTATTTTGTTGGGGGGTTTTGCATAAATGTTCATCAGCAATATTGTCCTATAATTTTTTTTTTGGTAGTGTCTGTCGAGCTTTGGTATCAGAATAATGCTAGCCTTGTAAAATCAGCTTGAAAGTGTTCTCTCCTCTTCAGTGTTTTGAAATAGTTTGAGAAGGATTGATATTAATCCTTTAAATGTTTAATAGAAATTACTAATGAAGTGTTCTGATCCTGGGCTTTTCTTTTTGGAACACTTTTGACTACTGATTCAACCTCCTTATTCATTATTAAACTGTACAAATTTCTTACTTCTTCATGATTTACCATTGATATCATTCCTATGATATTATTATTATTATAAATTTTATTCATTATCTCTAGGTTATACAATTTGCTGGTTTATAATTACTTACAGTAGCCTCTTGTAATCCTTTTTATTTCTGTATCTTCAGTTGTAATGTCTCTTGTTTTAGATTTTATTGATCTTCTTCTTTCTTTCTTAGTCTAAAAAGAGGTTCCTCATTGTCAATTTTATTTTTTTTAAACAAGCTCTTTGTTTCATTGATTTTTCTATTATTTTCCTCATCTCAGTTTCTATTATTTCTGCTCTAGTATTTATTATTTCCTTTCATTTGCTAACCTGCAGCTTAATTTGTTCTTCTCTTCCTAGTTTCTTGTAATGTAAAGGTAAGTTGTTTATAGAGATTTTTTTTCTTTCAATGTAGATGTTTATTACTATAATTTCCTATCTTAATACTGCTTTTACTATATTCCCCAAGTTGTGGTATGTTTTGTTTCATTTTCATTTGTCTCAGGATATTTTCTTATTTCCTTTTTGATTTCTTATTTGACTCATTGGTTGTTTAGAAAATTGTTGTTTAATTTCTACATATTTTTGATGTTTCCAATTCTCCTTCTGTCTTTGATTTGTAATTTCATACAATTCTGGTCAGAAAATATGCATGGTATAGTTTCACTCTTCTTCAGTTTGCTAAGACTTGTCTTGTGACCTAACGTGAACTATCCTAGAGAAGATTTTATTAGTCCTTGAGAAAAATATTCATTATGCTGCTGTTGGAGGTAATGTTCTATAAATGTTCTGTTAGGTCCATGTAGTCTATTGTGCTAAGTCCTATGTTTCAATTTTGATTTTCTGTCTTGATGATCTATCCATTATTAAAAGTGGAGTATTGAAATTCCATACTATTATTTTGTTGCTGTCTATTTCTCCTTTTAAATCTGTCAGTGTTTGTTTTATGTATCCTGGTACCCTGAGGCTGTGTGCTATGAACTTCAATTGTTACATCTCTCTGATGAATTGATATTTTATCATTATATAAGGTTCTTTGTTATCCCTCATGACAGTTTATGATTTGAAGTCTATTCTGTCTGATATAATATATATATATATATATATATATATATATATATAAAACCACCCTACTCTTTCTTATTTGCAATTTGCATGAAATATATTCCCTAAATCTAAAATGAGTCTCTTGTAGACAACATATAGTTAGTTAATCTTGTTTTATTATCCATTCAACAACTATGTCTCTTGGTTGGAGAGTTTAACACATTTACACTTAAAATAATTATTTAAAAAAAATTTAACTTATTGCAATTTTGGTATTGGTTTTCTGACTATTTTGTAGTCCTTTTGTTCTCTTTTCCTCTCTCATTGCCTTTCTTTGTGTTTCACTGAAATTTTTGGTAGAGATATTATTTAATTCCTTTTATTTCTTTTTCTTCTCTGATTACTGTGACTAGGACATCCAATACTATGTTGATTAAAAGTGGTGAGAGTGGGCATCCTTCTTGTTCCTTATCTTAGAGGAAATGCTTTCAGCTTTTCAAAATTGAATATGATGTTAGCTGTGGGTTTGTTGTATATGGGATTTTTTATGTTCAGGTATGTTCCCTCTATGTCCACTTTCTGGAGAGTTTTCATCATAAATGGATACTGAATTTTATCAAAAGTTTTTCTGCATCTATTGAGATGATCATATGGTTTTTATTCTTGAATTTGTTAATGTTGTGTATCATACTGATTGATTTGCAGACATTGGAAAACTCTTGCATCCCTGGGATAAATCCCTCTTGATCATGGTGTATGATCCTTTTAATGTATTATTGGATTTGGTTTGCTAGTATGTTGTTGAGGATTTTTGCATCTATGTTCATCTGTGATATTGACCTTTAATTTTCTTTTTTGTCATATCTCTGTCTGGTTTTGGTACCAGGGTGATGGTGGCCTAATAAAATGAATTTGGAAGAGTGAAGCTATAATAGTACAGTATAAGATCTAGTATATGCAACAAGAAAAAAAAATCCCTTTCCAGAAACATAATTAGAATTATAAATACTGAAAGGAAGAGGAAAGTTGTAAATATTTGTAGAAAATGTATTGTCTACCAAAAATATGCAAGTGAATTAACTAAAAAACTACTAAAATTAATAAATTTAATATATTTGGACAAAAAATTTACATATAAAAGTCTATTTATATTAATTTAAGTTTTTCAGAATTAAAACATTGTGTTTCTTCACTTTTGTATGTAACTTAAAAGACATCATATATCAAGTTATATTACAAAGTTACTTCATTTAAAACAAAATCATATTGACACAGGAGCATCCAGACAAAAATGTAACAAAATAGAATATAAAGAAATAGACACATAAGAATACTGGTATTTACTGTATTATCAATGTGACATTTAAATTATTAGAGGTAATTTACACTGAAAAATAAGCCTAGTGCCATTCTGATTTTTAGTTATTTGTTATTAATATATTTTTGTCTCTCCAAAACCTGCATAATTTACTATTTAATCATAGAATATGAAATATTACCACAATATATTAAGATACTTTTCCTTAATCATCTTTTTTAGCACTCTCTTCTGGAACTCCTATTACATTATGTTGGAACTAATTCTTATATGTTAAATGCCTCATATTTTCTGTCATATTTTGCATATTTTTATCTTCTTATCTTTTATTTAAAAGAATATCTTTATTTTAAGTTATATGCATTTTGTTAATTAGCCCATCTTAAAAGTCTCTTTATTTTTTCCATTTAATTTTTTATTTCAACCAGTTTTTTTTTTCCCATCCCTCCTTTTATGGAGTGCCCTGCTGTATTTTTATGGATACAATATCATCTTGAATCTCCTAGATTTCAATATACACACTTATTTTCTTTTTGCCTTTATATTTCTAAAATCAGCCTGCACCTTTTTATGGACTGGATTTGGTCCCCAGAAAGTTCATCACTGAAGTCCTATTTCTCAATTTCATGGTAATTTGAGATAAGGACTACAAGGAGGTAATTCATTTAAATGAGTTTATAAGTCTGGGGCCCTGACATAGGATTAGTGTTCTAATAAGAAAAGATACCAGAGAACTCACCTTCTTCTCTCTCCATCATGTAGGATACAGCAAGAAGGTAGTCCTCTGCAAGACAGAAGCAGAAATCTCACCAGAACGCACCTATGCTGGAGTCCTTGTCTCAGATTTTCAGGCTCCAGAACTGTGAAAAAATTAATTTACTTCGTTTAAGCCACCCAGTCTATGGTAATTTGTTATGACAGTCTGAGCTAATACATACTTTTAACCAATTAGTACATATTTTTCTTTAAAAATTGATTAGATGTTATGTCTTAAGTACTTTTCAGAATTGAGGAAATATATTACTTTTACTTTTGAAATCCTTTTATGTTCCTTGAATCATTTTCTCTTTATTTTTCCAGGGACAATTTTTCTGCTTGTAATATTGATCTTTCCATTCAATGCTATCGGTTTTCATCAAAAGCCTAGTGACTTTTTTCACATATATAAATTAAGGACTATATTATTCAGTATAAGTTGCTATGGTCAGTTGTTATGGCCAGTTTTCTAATAGACCTTCATAAAAGGGCTTTGCAGTAACAAACCTATGAAGGACAGAAATTGCTGAAACTTTCATTTCTCTTCAGACTGTGTGAGCAGAGGAGAATCAGGACAGTTGAGGATATCTAATGGAAATAAAGCATTCATCCTTTTTGCTATAAAGAAACCTATGAATTACTGTAGTCACCTCACTCTTCTTCAACCACTTGTCCAATTCCTGCTATTGCTGGAATATCTCTTGTATCTACCATTACTTTCTGCTACTTCATGCATTCTACTTCATCTTTCCCCTTGAATACTACAATTTTGGTCATATCAGCCACCCATTTAAATCTTTTCAATAGCTTCCTGTTGCTCTTAAGGAAATAAATAGAACTTAAGAACATACAAAATCGTCTATGATCTAACTCTAATTTGGCTTCATTTCTATACATTCTCTCTTGCTGTCCTTGATGCAGCCAAACTACTCTTTCTCTCTTTTATACTAGAAGTCATGCCTTCTCCCATCACTGGGTTTTTAAACATGCTTCCCATTTTACCATCCACGTTCTTTCACCTTTGCTTTTAGTCACCTTTATGATCTCGGCTGAAATATCACTTCTTCATGAACTACTTTTCTTAACTTCCTAAAGAAGTAAAATCCTTTTTCCCAGTTCTCTATTGAACCATACATCTTTATGTCATAGACATAAGTATGAGTTTTTGATCAATATCTGTCTCCCCAAACAAACAGTAAATTTCGTGAGGACAGATAATGTCTCTGTTTTCACTCACCATATTACTCCTGGCATTTAGCAAAAAAAAAAAAAATCTATTCATAGTAGGAACTCAATATACATTTTATAAAAGAATATACAAATGAATAAAATACTTTAGTATATTTCATACCTCAATAATTGCCATTATGTTAGTTTGTTTTCTTGCTTGTTTCTACTTTTCAATCGGTGATGCCCAAAGTACCTTGGATTTTTTTTTTTTTATTTACAGTAAACTTTATTTGTACCTTGGATTTTGCTCTGCTTCTTTTCCTAGCCTGATCTTTTCAGGCTCATGTATTTCCTCTGATCTGGAGGATTCATTCTTACTTTTTCAGTAGCCTACTTTTAAACCTGTTAGGATTGTAGATCCTCTTCCACTATTTTGTTTACTTTATTCATCACCATACCCAAACATGCTTTAGGGTTAGCAAGTATCCTCCATTTGTGAAACAACTAGGGACAATAATTTATCTTATTGTGAGTCATAGTAATTGGATGGTTTACAAGAACCTAGACAAGTTCTTAAAAGATGAATAATAAGAAATTTTAATGCCAGATATAAAAAGAGTGGACATGAAGTTGTGGAGTATGAATCTGCTAGGCATAAGTACTCATCAGTGGGGCACTATTGTTGGGGAATTAGCAAAATCAAAGGAAGTGTGAGAGCACTGGAAAACAGAAATAATGGAAAAAGAGGGGCTCCAGAATACATACAAAATACCCAAGGGTACCAAAGGCAAAGTATGGCTATTGCACAATTTATCTAAGGGCTACACCAGGAATAGAGATATTATATTAACTCCTTCTTGAAGTGTAATGCCTCAAAAAAAGAATATATTCTAATCACTACTAACTTTAGCACTTAATAGTAAAGAATTTAAAAACATCATGCTTCTATTAATAGTGGAAGTCTTGACCCAATTGTATAATCAAGAACTTTATTAAGTTATTGAAAGTGCAACATGTGTGAGTATGATACTAAGATCCAAGGAGTTAGCCACAAGCCAAGGGACTAAAGTCCCTAAATGTAGTCTGAGTTAGGAAAATACCCTTTAAATTACCCCCCATACCTGACATGTAAAATTTATTTTGCAATTAATACATTGTAGTAAGTGATAGATACTTTGACACTTTGCTTTCCACATTATTTTTTTTAACATCTTTATTGGGGTATAATTGCTTTACAATGGTGTGTTAGTTTCTGCTTTATAACAAACTGAATCAGTTATACATATACATATGTTCCCATATCTCTTCCCACTTGCATCTCCCTCCCTCCCACCCTCCCTATCCCACCCCTCCAGGTGGTCACAAAGCACTGAGCTGATCGCCCTGGGCTATGCGGCTGCTTCCCACTAGCTATCTACCTTACGTTTGGTAGTGTATATATGTCCATGCCTCTCTCTCACTTTGTCACAGCTCACCCTTCGCCCTCCCCATATCCTCAAGTCCGTTCTCTAGTAGGTCTGTGTATTTATTCCTGTCTTACCCTTAGGTTCTTCATGACATTTTTTTCCTTAAATTCCATATATATATATATATATATATATATATATATATGTGTGTGTGTGTGTGTGTGTGTGTGTGTGTGTGTGTTAGAATACGGTATTTGTGTGTCTCTTTCTGACTTACTTCACTCTGTATGACAGACTCTAGGTCTATCCACCTCATTACAAATATCTCAATTTCGTTTCTTTTTATGGCTGAGTAATATTCCATTGTATATATGTGCCACATGTTCTTTATCCATTCATCTGATGATGGACACTTAGGTTGTTTCCATCTCCAGGCTATTGTAAATAGAGCTGCAATGAACATTTGGGTACATGACTCTTTTTGAATTATGGTTTTCTCAGGGTATATGTCCAGTAGTGGGATTGCTGGGTCATATGGTAGTTCTATTTTTAGTTTTTTAAGGAACCTCCATACTGTTCTTCATAGTGGCTGAACCAATTCACATTCCCAGCAGCAGTGCAAGAGTGTTCCCTTTTCTCCACACCCTCTCCAGCATTTATTGTTTCTACATTTTTTGATGATGGTCATTCTGACTGGTGTGAGATGATATCTCATTGTAGTTTTGATTTGCATTTCTCTAATGATTAATGATGTTGAGCATTCTTTCATGTGTTTGTTGGCAATCTGTATATCTTCTTTAGAGAAATGTCTATTTAGGTCTTCTGCCCATTTTTGGATTGAGTTGTTTGTTATTTTGTTATTGAGCTGCATGAGCTGCTTGTAAATTTTGGAAATGAATCCTTTGTCAATTGCTTCATTTGCAAATATTTTCTCCCATTCTGAGGGTTGTCTTTTGGTCTTGTTTATGGTTTCCTTTGCTTTGCAAAAGCTTTGAAGTTTCATTAGGTCCCATTTGTTTATTTCTTTTTATTTCCATTTCTCTAAGAGGTGGATCAAAAAGGATCTTGCTGTGATTTATGTCATAGAGTGTTCTGCCTATGTTTTGCACTAAGAGTTTGATAGTTTCTGGCCTTACATTTAGGTCTTTAATAAATTTTGAGCTTATTTTTGTGTATGGTGTTAGGGAGTGATCTAATCTCATACTTTTACATGTACCTGTCCAGTTTTCCCAGCACCACTTAAAGAAGCTGTCCTTTCTCCACTGTACATTCCTGCCTCCTTTATCAAAGATAAGGTGACCATATGTGCATGGGTTTATCTCTGGGCTTTCTATCCTGTTCCATTGATTATTTTTAACAGCTCAACTGTTGAAGTTATTTTACAACTTAGAGGCCGTTAATTTCAACATATCATTCTCCTCTTAAGTGTTCATTATTTTTACAAGTTTAATGAAACACATTTTAAATTAGCAGCACACTAATGAATAAATATAAACAGATTTATGCCCCAATGCACAACCCTAGTGAAAGATTCTATAAGCTTAAATATAGAAAATTTAACCTACATATGAAAGTCAAATATTATGGATAAATAGATATCAAACACTCACTGTAAATAATATTATCAAAAGTAAAGCAAAACAGTTATTTCTTTAAAAATTATTTCAGAGGCTCATAATTTAAGAATTGATTTTTATTAACTTTAATTATTTCTTATGTAGAAGGAAATGATTTTCTTAAACTTGTGAACATATTAGCAAAAACAGTACTGTATAAGGAGACATTAGCCAAGAACTACTATTCCTCAATACATGAAGTATATTTCAGCAATAACATAGGGTAAATTCATATAACATTTGGTTAATTAAAAATGCACAAATTTCAAGTTAGAATATTTGTGTTTAATTTTTGATTCTGTGACTAAATAGCTGTGTGATTAGGAGAAAACTTTCTCTTAACCTTAATTTTCCTCTTTGTATAATGAAGAAAATAAAACTTTTCTCAACAGATTTTTGCACGGGATAACTGAATTCAAGAACAAATATGAGGATTCTCTGGTGGTGCAATGGTTAAGAATCTGCCTGCCAGTGCAGGGGACACAGGTTCGAGCTATGGTCCAGGAAGATCCCACATGCTGCGGAGCAACTAGGTTTGCAAGCCACAACTACTGAAGTCCGTGCACCTGGAGCCAGTGCTCCACAACAAGAGAAGCCACTGCAATGGCAGGCCCACGCACCACAACAAAGAGTAACCCCCGCTTGCCACAACTAGAGAAAGCCCGCACACAGCAACAAAGACCTAAGAGCCAAAAAAAAAAAAAGGAACAAATGATTACTGTTTGAAACTATAAAGTATTGATACTATACAGATAAGCATTTTTTTCTATTTCATTTTCGTGTTTTTTAATATGTTTCCATTCTTATTCCCCAAATATATAAACTTACAACATAGGTTTCAAGTATGGAAAATGGTTCCAAAGTCCAAGACATTTTATATTCTTGCAGCTGCTCTTCCAAATAATGGACTCTAACCATTTTTCATTTTATTATTTTTAGCTTTATATATTGAAACAATTTTAGACTTAAAAGTTGAAAAGATAGTACAAAGAGCTCCTGTATACACTTCATCTAAGTTCCCCTAACGTTAGTATCTTACATATCTATAGAACAATTACCAAACTAAGAAATCTGTACTATACTATTAACTACATGGCTGACTTTATTCAGATTTCCTCCTTTTTTTCATTATTTTTGTTTTCTGTTACAAGATCCAATTCAGGATCTCATATTGCATTTTGTAGTCATGTTCCCTTAATCTCCTCCAACCTATGACAGTTTCCCTGTTTTCCATTGTCTTTTATAACCTTGACATTTTGGACTCCCGGTCAGTTACTTTGTAGAATGTCCCTCCATTTGAGTTTCTCTGATGTTTTTGAATGATTAATAGAGATTATTCATTATGGTGAAGAATACCACAGAGGTCATGTGCCTCTTTCAGTACAAGGAGTAGATGTCTTATTACTGGTCACATTAACTTTGGTTAAGGTGGTATCAGCCAGGTTAATCTACTGTTAAGTTTCTGTTTTACAGTTTGTAATTAAAAATATTTTGAGGGAGATACTTTGAGCCTATGCCAAAAATTTTTTCTTACCTAAAAATTTCTGCTCAATTATTTTAGCATATTTTTTTGTGGATCTTGCATGTAGCAATTATTACTGTAACAATCTGGTGATGATTTTCCCCATTCTTTCTACATTTATTAGTTTGGATTCTTCCATAAGAGTTTTCAGGCTTTCTCCACTTATTTTTAATCATTTATTTACACTGCTATGAACTCATGGATATTTACTTCATTATTTGGGTTATAATCTGTTAGTATCTTTATTTAAATAGTTGGTAAAATTGTTCAGTTTCAGCCCTTGAGAGTTATTTCAGGTTGCCTCCTGTGTCTTTTTGGTATGCCTCTATTCCCCCTTCCCACCATTTTTTTTTCTAGCATTTCCTTACTTTCTGGCACCACAAGATATTCCATGCTCATCTTGTATTTTCCTTGCCCTGGTTCTGTGATTAAACATTTCTCCAAGGAGTACTGGTTCTTTTTATTGGAGAATGGTATTTAGAAACTATGATCTGGGTGTTAGGTGTGCTCATTGTTAGTGGGGTGTCCACAGGTTATAGGTCCTCTCAGCAGACAGAGCTAGTATGTATATTAAGCCAAGTGTGCACACATATCTATATTCATTTCTCTATGTCTCTACAGTTGAGCCTTGAACAACATGAGGGTTAGGGGTGCTGACCCTCTGTGCAGCTGAAAATCCAACCCTAACGTATGGTCAGCCCTCCATATATGTGGTTCCTCATCTAAGGATTCAATTAAACACAGATTGTGTAAGAATGTAGTATTTACTATTGAAAAATATGCATATAATTGGACCCATGCATTTCAAACCTGTGTTTTTCAAAGGTCAACTGTATTTTAAAATATGAGTTTTTACTATGTTCATCTTCATTACAGCTCAACAGAGTTCATTCTAGCCTTTCTTGTGCTTATCTGCAACTTTCTTCCCTGATAGTGAGACACTTGGCTCTCATTATCTTCAATATACTTATCTGTTCAACCCTACAGTGTTTTGCTTTTTGTATTTTTTTGATATAAGTAAAGTAGTTTGAGAATTGCTAACCCCCACTCTTGTCAGAAACAATTTTACCAACTAGAGTGCCATGTTTGTGTAGAGTTATTTTTGTCCTTCGTCTTACAATGTTGAGACAAAACATAGTTTCAAAGTTACTTAGTCCACTGTTTTTATTCCTCAGCCCTTTGAGTAAGATCATGCCATACATTTTTTTAAATAGATCTTTACTGGAGTACAATTGCTTCACAATACTGTGTTAGTGTCTATTGTACAACAAAATGAATCAGCCATATGCATACATATGTCCCCATATCCCCTCCCTCTTGAGCCTCCCTCCCATCCTCCCTATCCCACCCCTCTAGGTCATTGCAAAGCACGCAGCTGATCTCCCTGTGCTATGCTGCTGCTTCCCACTAGCTAACTATTTTACATTTGGTAGTGTATATATGTCGATGGTACTCTCACTTTGCTCCAGCTTCCCCCTCCCACCCTGTGTCCTCAAGTCCATTCTCTATATCTATGTCTTTATTCCTGCCCTCCATTTTTATTATAGTTATGCTTATTTGAGACAGTCTCCATTCCATCATGGGCTCTGCTGATACCCTAATTGATTTTTTTAGTTTTGCATTTAGTATAATTTACTCTTTATAAGATACAGGTGTATGGAATTTAACAAATGCATACAGTCATGTATCTACAACCACAGTGTCATACAGATCAGTTCCCTATATTTTGCCTTTTCTATGATGTCATTTAAACAATCCATGCAATATGTAGCCTTTTTGGTCTAGCTTCTTTTGCTTACCAAAATACATTTAGGGTTCATCCATGTTGTTGAATGAACCCATAGTTTGTTTCTTTTTATTGCTGAGTAGTATGTATGATGATTTGTTTATCCATTCACCTATTGAAAAACATCTGAGTTGTTTCCAGATTCTTATTATTATGAATAAATGACTAAAACCATTGACACACAGGTTTTTATTGTGAATAAAAGTTTTCATCTTGCTTGGCTAATATCTAGCAGTAGGATTGCTGGGTCATTTGGTAAACTTCTAAGAAATTGCCAAACTGTTTTCTGAAGAGCATGTGATACTTTGTACTCCCACCACCAAGAGAGTTGCAATTATCACATCCTTACTTGGTATTATCAGTTTTTATTTTATCCATCCTAATGTATGTGTAATGATATCTCATTGTGGTTTTACTTTGCATTTTCCTAGTAAATCATGATGTTCTGCATCTTTTCCTATCTTCATTTGCCATCCATACACCTTCTTTAATGAAATTTCCATTTAAATCTATTTAAAGTGAGTTGTTTGTTTACTTATATAGAGTTTTGAATTCTTTACATATTCTGGATTCATGTTCTTTTTTTGGAAATGCGATTTGCAAATATTTTCCTCAGTCACTGACTTATCTTTTCATTCTCTTAATAGTATCTTTCTGAAAGAAGAATGATTTAATTTTGATTAAATTCCATTTACCATTTTTTTTAATGAATTGGGCTTTTGCTATCATATCTAAATGCTCTTTGCTGAAACAAAGCCGTGAAGATTTTCTCCCATGTTTTCTTCCAGAAAGTTTGTAAGTTTATGTTTTATGTTTATGTCTATGATACATTTTGAGTAAGTTTCATATAAAATATGTGGTGTGTTTTGAGGTTCATTATTTTCTATGTGAAACACCAATTATGATCTCAGAACCATTTGCTAAAAAAACTAACATTTCTCCATTGAATTCCCTTTGCAATTGCTTTTATCAAAAATCATTTGAGTACATTTGTGTGGGTATATTTCTGGAATCATTATCCTGTTTCATTGTTCTGTTCCTATGCATTTGCCAATACCAAACATTCTTGATTATTGTAGCTTTAAAGTAAAACATGAAATCAGGTAGTGTTACTCTTCCAACTGTGGCTTTTCATCAAAATTTTTTTGGTATATTAATTCTTTCACCTTTCCATATAAATTTTATAATCAGTTTGTTGATATCTGCAAAACAACTTACAGGTATTTATTTATTTTTTTAACATCTTTATTGGAGGATAATTGCTTTACAATGGTGTGTTAGTTTCTGCTTTATAATAAAGTGAATCAGTTATACATATACATATGTTCCCATATCTCTTCCCTCTTGCGTCTCCCTCCCTCCCACCCTCCCTATCCCACGCCTCTAGGTGGTCACAAAGCACCAAGCTAATCTCCATGTGCTATGTGGCTGCTTCCCACTAGCTATCTATTTTACGTTTGGTAGTGTATATATGTCCATACCACTCTTGCACTTTGTCCCAGCTTACATTTCCCCCTCCCCATATCCTCAAGTCCATTCTCTAGTAGGTCTGTGTCTTTATTCCCGTCTTACCCTTAGGTTCTTCATGACCTTTTTTTTTTCCCTTAGATTCCATATATATGTGTCAGCATGCGATGTTTGTTTTTCTCTTTCTGATTTACTTCACTCTACATGACAGACTCTAGGTCCGTCCACTTCACTACAAATATCTCAATTTCGTTTCATTTTATGACTGAGCAATATTCCATTGTATATATGTGCCACATCTTCTTTATCCATTCATCTGATGATGGGCACTTAGGTTGCTTCCATGTGCTGGCTATTGTAAATAGAGCTGCAATGAACATTTTGGTACATAACTCTTTTTGAATTATGGTTTTCTCAGGGTATATGCTCAGTAGTGGGATTGCTGGGTCATATGGTAATTTTATTTTTAGTTTTTTAAGGAACCTCCATATGGTTCTCCATGATGGCTGTATCAATTTACAACCCAACCAACAGTGCAAGAGTGTTCCCTTTTCTCCACACCCTCTCCAGCATTTATTGTTTCTAGATTTTTTGATGATGGCCATTCTGACCGGTGTGAGATGATATCTCATTGTAGTTTTGATTTGCATTTCTCTAATGATTAATGATGTTGAGCATTCTTTCATGTGTTTGTTGGCAATCTGTATATCTTCTTTGGAGAAATATCTATTTAGGTCTTCTGCCCATATTTGGATTGGGTTGTTTGTTTCTTTGTTATTGAGCTGCATGAGCTGCTGGTAAATCTTGGAAATTAATGCTTTGTCAGTTGCTTCACTTGCAAATATTTTCTCCCATTCTGAGGGTTATCTTTTGGTCTTGTTTATGGTTTCCTTTGCTTTGGAAAAGCTGTGAAGTTTCATTAGGTCCCACTTGTTTATTTTTGTTTTTATTTCCATTTCTCTAGGAGGTTGGTCAAAAAGGATCTTGCTGTGATTTATGTCATAGAGTGTTCTGCCTATGTTTTCCTCTAAAAGTTTGTTAGTTTCTGGCCTTACATTTAGGTCTTTAATCCATTTTGAGCTTAGTTTTGTGTATGGTGTTAGGGAGTGTTCTAATTTCATACTTTTACATGTACCTGTTCAGTTTTCCCAGCACCACTTATTGAAGAGGCTGTCTTTTCTCCACTGTATATTCTTGTCTCCTTTATCAAAAATAATGTGACCATATGTGCACGGGTTTATCTCTAGGCTTTCTATCCTGTTCCATTGATCTATATTTCTGTTTTTGTGCCAGTACCATACTGTCTTGATTACTGTAGCTTTGTAGTATAGTCTGAAGTCAGGAAGCCTGTTTTCTCCAGCTCCATTTTTCGTTCTCAAGTTTGCTTTGGCTATTCGGGGTCTTTTGTGTTTCCATACATGTTGTGAAATTTTTTGATCTAGTTCTGTGAAAAATGCCAGTGGTAGTTTGATAGTGATTGCATTGAATCTGTCAATTGCTTTGGGTAGTGTAGTCATTTTCACTATGTTGATTCTTCCAATCCAAGAATGTGGTATATCTCTCCTTCTATTTTTATCATCTTTAAGTTCTTTTATCAGTGTCGTATAATTTTCTAACTTGCTGTTATTTTGATTGGGATTGCATTGTATTTAGAAATATATCTGGAAGACTGACATCTTAACGATATTGAGATTTCCAACTCATCCATCCAAAATAGCTTCCTAATAATATAGATCACTACTGATTTCCTTTATTAGTGTTTTAATTAGTGTAGTACCCAGCATACAGATCCTTCACACATTTTCTACATTTATGTCTAAGTATTTTTATTTTTGTGGTATTAATGATATTTTTTATTTCAAATTGATTACAAGTATATAGAAATGCAAATTAATTTTATGTTGCTCTTGCATCCTGCAAACTTACTAAACTTACTTAGTAATTCTTGATGATTTAGTTTCCTTGTTGATTCTTTTGATCTTTCCCATTGGTGTACCTTTTATTTCTTTTCTTTCTTATTTAACTGGCTAGAATATCAAATATATATTGAAAAAGAGTAAGAAGATAGGACATGTTTTACTATTTCTTGCTGTTAGTGCTACAACATTCTGTCTTTCAGTATTAAGTATGAAGTTTGCTGTAGGCTGTATTTTGTAGTTACACTTTATTAGGTTAAAAGATCCCTTCTAGTCTAGCTTTTGAGATTTTTGTTTTAATTGTGATTGTATGTTGAATATTGTCAAAGAGTTCTTTGGCATCTATTGAGGTATGATTTTATTCTTTAACATGTTAATTCGGTAAGTAAATTTGATTAATTTTCAAATGTTGAAACAAGCTTCCATTCTTTAGAAGAATCCCACCTAGTCTAACATTTTATCCTGTGTATATATTACTGGATTCAATTCATTAATGCATTGTTGAGGATGTTTTTGTCTGTTTTAATTAGGAATATTGTTTTTTGGTTTTCTAGTTTTAAGATGTCTCTTACTGCTATCAGGGTAATTTTTATTTTATAAACAGTTGGGAAGCATCTCCTTTTCTCCAATTTTCTGAAAGAGATTGTTTAGATTTGGTATCATTTCTTCCTTGTTGGATAGAATCTGATGGTGAAACCACTTGGAGATGCAGTTTTATTTTGAAGAATGTTCTTAGGTAAAGATTCAGTTTTCTTTAATAGAGGTAAGGGTGTTCATATTATCTATTTCTCCTTGAGTGAGGTTTTGGTAGTTTGTGTGTTTCAAGAAATGATCAATATAATCTAAGTTGCCAAATATAATGGCATAATATAGCATTTCCTTATTACTTTAATTTCTTTATGGTTAGTAGTGAAGTTTTCTTCTTCTTTCCTGAAATTGGTAATATGTATCTACTTCTCTCTTTTGCTTCTTCGTCAGTATGATTAGACATTTGCCAATTTTATTGATCTTTTCAAAGGACCACATTTGTTCTCATTGGTTTTCTATATTGTTTCTCTGTTTTCATTTTTATTTTTTTTCAATTATCTTTATTATTTCCTTCCTTGTTCTTGCTTTGGATATAATTAACTATTTTTTCTCCAGTTTCTTAATGTAGAACTTTAGAAATCAGGCCTGATATAGTTCTACTTTTTTAATGTAAACATTTAATCTTATAAATTTCCCTCTAAGCATTTATCTACTTGCATCCTGAAAATTTGATATTTTAAATTTTCATTTTAATTCAGTTCAAAATATATATTTTTTAATTTCTCTTGAAACTTCTCTTTTGACATATGTTATTTGGAGGTATTTTTTTAATTCCAAATATATTGTGGATTGCCCTGCTATCTTTATACTATTGATTTTTAGTTTAATTCTGTTATAATTCAAAAATAAACTTTATATGATTTATATATTTAAGAAAAATTTGAAGCTTTGTTTTATGATTTAGAACATATATTACCTTGGTGACTGTTTCATATTCACTTCATGAGAATCTGTAACCAGTTTTTATTGGGGGATTGTTCTCTGAATATCAATTAGGTCAATGTGGTTGTTAATGTTGTTCAAGTCATGTGTATACTCACTGATTTTCTGCCTCCTTTTACTGTCAGTTTTTGTAGGGGGGAGGGTAAAACTTTCCAACTCTGGATCTTTCCATTTTATCTTTAAGTTCATTTTAAAAATATTTTTATTGTAGTATAGCTGCTTTACAATGTTATGTTACTTTCTACTGTACAGCAAAGTGAATGAGTTATACATATACATATATCCCCTCTTTTTTGAATTTCCTTCCCATTTAGGTCACCACAGAGCACTGACAAGAGTTCCCTGTACTATACAGTAGGTTCTCATTAGTTATCAATTTTATACATGGTATCAATAGTGTGTATATAGCAATCACAATCACCCAATTCATCCCACCCACTCTCTTTCCTCCTTGGTATCCACACATATGTTATCTACATCTGTGTCTTTCTTTCTGATTTATAAATAAGATAGTCTATACCAATTTTTTTCTGATTCCACATATATACATTAATATACGATATTTTTTTTTCTGTTTCTGGCTTACTTCGCACTGTATGACAGTCTCTAGGTATATCCACATCTCTACAAATGACCAAATTTTGTTCCTTTTTATGGCTAATATTCCATTGTAAATATATACCACAGCCTGTTCATCCATTCCTCTGTTGATGGACATTTAGATTGTTTCCATGTCCTGTCTATTATAAATAGCACTGCAATGAACATTGAGGTGCATGTTTTTTTTTGAATTATGGTTTTCTCTGGGTATATGCCCAGCAGTGGGATTGCTGGGTGACATGGTAGTTCTATTTTTCGTTTTTAAAGGAAACTCCATACTGTTCTCCACATTTGCTGTGTAAATTTCCATTCCCACCAACAGTGCAAGAGGATTCCCTTTGCTCCACACCCTCTCCAGCATATATTGTTTCTATATTTTGTGGTGATGGCCATTTTGACCAGTGTGAGATGTGAGGTGATATCTCATTGTAGTTTTGATTTGCATTTCTCTAATAATTAGTGATGTTGAGCATTTTCTCATGTATTTGTTGGCCATCTGTATGTCTTCTTTGAAGAAATGTCTGTTTAGGTCTTCTGCTCATATTTGACTGGCTTGTTTGTTTTTTTGATATTGAGCTGCATGAGCTGTTTGTATATTTTGGAGACTAATACTTTGTCAATTACTTCATTTCTAAATATTTTCTCCCATTCTGAGGGTTGCCTTTTCATCTTGTTTATGGTCCTCTTTGCTGTACAAAAGCTTTTACATTCCATTAAGTCCCATTTGTTTATTATTGTTTTTAGTCTCATTACTCTAGGAGGTGGGTCAAAAAAGATCTTGCTGCAATTTATATCAAAGAGTGTTCTGCCTATGTTTTCCTCTAAGAGTTTTATAGTATGTGGCCTTACATTTAGGTCTTAAATCCATTTTGAGTTTATTTTTGTGAACTGCTCAGTTCTTTTCTTTTTAGTTTCAGTCTTTGAGTTTGATACAGGTGCACAGAAAACATAACAGCAAATGAAACTGAAACTTCTTCAAAGCCAGTGTGCATTAGAGCAGTGGTGTGCTATACATACAGACTTTATGTAGCTAACATAATGATCTTTCTAAAACATGGTTTTCAACATGTGGTGCCCTATTCAAATACTTACAAAATAAAATCTAATTCTCTTAGCTTGACATTCAAAGGTCACCTGAATAAGAATAGTCCATTCCCATCTCAGCACTTTTACTCATACTGCACTTCTCTTTCCTTCCTCTCTGCCTACCTCACAATTTTTAAGTCAAACAAAGCCTATAACTGTTGGCAGGACTCTAACTTTTTAAAATGGGTACACTTATTTTCCACATTCTATGACTGTAAAAAGTAAGCTCCATGAAAGCAAGGACTGTGCTTAACTTGCTCTCCTTTCCTTTTTATTCCATCTTATTTTACAGAGCCTATAAAATCTGTGTCTTATACTGATTTTTACCTGAAAGGCATATGATTCTTATACAGAGTTATCAACAAATACTTGTTTAATATATAAATATCTATTGACTAAATGAATGCTTTTGTTGTAGACTCTGAAACTTTCATATTACATATTTATGAGAACTAACTTTAACCTTTATTCATTCTTTCACATCCTTTAGAGATCATCATCACATGTGGCAATTATTTTCTTCTATAAGTAAGAAAGTAATGCGGGAAAGATACATTTATAATTCTATGACTTTGTTTGAATTGATAAATAGTTCTGCTCTTTTGGAAAAGTTGAAAAGAAAAGGGAAAATATTTCAATTTGTATAGGGAAAAGACCTAAGGTGTATTACGCACTTTAGGATATCTGAAACTGGTTCAGATAAAAGGTTTGGTTTTGTATTGTTTATGCTTTTGATTGTAAATAGTTAGGGAACACTGTAACACCTTCTATAAAGTGTGTTCTGGAGAGCTCCCCAAACCTGGATATTAATCTGTTCTCTGCTACTAACAGAATATGTGACCCCAGGCAATTCAGGGACCTTTTACACATTCAGCTTCATCATTTATAAAGTGCATATCCCCACTAGTGTCAGAGGGTTTGTGAGGATCAAATGAAATAATAAATGTTGAATAACTTTCTAAAGCTATTAAACATTATTTAAATATAAGAGATCATTATCATTACAAATAAATGGTCAGAAGAAGAAATCTCAGTAAAACAAAAAGAAAATCTCTGCAAAGACTGATACCAAATGTCATGTAATACCTTTTAAAAACCCTTAGTGACAAGAGATAGCAAGCTAATTAATATAGAATTGCCAGATAAAATACAGAATGCCCAGTTAAATTTGAATTTTGGATTAAAAAAGAATTATTTGGGGCTTCCCTGGTGGCGCAGTGGTTGAGAGTCCGCCTGCCAATGCAGGGGACATGTGTTTGTGCCCCGGTCTGGGAGGATCCCACATGCCACGGAGTGGCTGGGCCCATGAGCCATGGCTGCTGTGCCTGCATGTCTGGAGCCTGTGCTCTGCAACAGGAGAGGCCACAGCAGTGAGAGGCCTGCATACCACAAAACCAAAAAAATCAAAAACACAAAAAAACAATTGTTTGTTGTTTAAGTAAATTATATACATGGGCTACTGCTTCCTAAACATATTAAAGACACTGCCATATATTTGTTAATTAGCAATGTGATTACTGAGAAATAATAACAAACAAGTTATTTTTTTCAACCACTTCTAATTACTGATATTTAAGAAGGAGAATGTAGGGAAATTTAACACAGGGTAAAGATGGGGTGAAATGACACATTGCATGGTATAGCAAATGTTGGTTTTCCATTATTTTACTTTAATTTGTGTGGATTCCTAGAATATCAAACATATCTACCTTCAAGTAGAATAACATAATCAACTTCTAAAGATTAATATAAATGTTTTCTGGCTCATTCACTGTTTTAGATTATCCAGTAAGGAAGATAATGTGAGTAGAGTGTGTAGACTTATGGTGGTTTTATAATATCTCAGAACTAAGATTTGTGCTGAGAGTAAATGTATTATTCCAAAGGAACTAATGTAATCCAAATAACATTACTGAAAAAAATAGAGCAAATTATTGACAACAAATACCAAAAATAGGCTGAGGTCAAACATGAAAACACAGCAATTGATTTCATTTATCAACCGTAAACATTGTTTTAGAAAAAAAATAAGACACATAAAACATTAGGACAATATTGAGAAAATTACTTGTGTATATAAAGGGATTAAGTGATTTTTCACCTTTTATCAACACTATCTCCTTAACTCATAAACTTCATTTTGAAATCCCTTTTGTCAAGTTAGCAGGTGTCCTGTCAAACATGATATGTTTTTTATTTCATATATGAACTATCTTGACAAGTGTCCATATTAAGGGACACAAAAAAATAACTTAATCTTGGATAAAATTTACAAACCTGACTCTGAACATAAAATTCATTTCACTCTTCAAAAGTCAAAACTTGAATGAAGAAATAAATGAAAATAGTCACCTAACATTTCAAGATCATAAATTTTCTGTCTAGAATACATATATTTCTAAAGGGTAAATTTCCAGGTTGATTTCATCATTTGTTTTCTACATAGTGACAAACTGTCCACTATGCCTCATATATACATATAATCCAGGAAGACAGTGCAACTCTGAGTTAGCCATGTCAAGTTTATATACATCTGCTTCCATATCCTGCAGGAGGGAATTTCTAAACATCCTCATATAGAATTTATTTCTGGAAATGATGGTTTCTTCAACCTCTTTTGGTTTCACTCTTACTACCTGTGTGTCCTTTGGTAAGTTACTTAATATCTCTGAGTTTTCATTTCCTCATAAGTAAAATGGATCTCCAATGACTCAGTGTCTCCATGTCCTAACTTAACATTACCTCAGGAGAAAAGCTGATTGATTCTGGACTAAATAATGTAGTTTCTTCAGCATAGTGCCAGTTCAGTATTTCTAGAAATTTATCAATCATTCAGAATATTTGACTCAAATATCTCAATCTTACTGACTTCTTAAAACTATGCCTAGTGCACACAGCTAACTTAGATTGTCTTTATTCTTATTGGTAGAATGTTTCTACTAAATGAATTTAGATGACACTATTTTAGTGTTTGAGACATCAAACTAAAGCCAACATATTAACATTTCATTGGATCTACTATCACATATACAATATATGTGAAATTCTATATGTATATTGCATATACATTTATACTATTTATACAATACACATATAATTGCAATAAAATTTTCACTTAGAGAACTGAAAATTTGACAGTATATTAAGACCATGAGAGGTTCCCACAGAAATATTGATTGCATTAAGAATCCAATCCCATGTATATACATGCTATTATGGATGCATTCACTCACATATAAATGAGAGCTGAATTTTCTTTATACAGACACCACTTGCATTTTTTTTTTAAGTTTCAGTACTTGAGAAGCAAATTTAGCCAAGATCTCTTGCCAAAGATCAAATGTTACATATCTTGAATTGCCATTTATATTTTTGTTAAATCAGTGATTTGAAATGAAGATAAACCTCACACTAAGTTTATTATCTAGCTAATAACATTCTAGGTTGTTAAAATCAAATCTAAAATTTCACAGAGAAAGACACACACTTTCTTTGTGCAGGTGACATATGACTTTCATTACAATTAAAAATTATTAATATTTTACCCACCAGCCCTGTGTCACTCCTGTGGGATAATGACAGATGAGGAGGGTGAGCACCCCCTCTGGCCTTACATTGCTCACATATTACACCAACAGTCACAGAGGGCAAGCAGCCCTGTATTCCAGTCCCACAACACTTGCATGACACCAACAGAAATGGAGAGTGAGCAGCTTCACTCCCGTGCACTGCTCACATAACCTCACCCACCAGAGACAATAGGTGCATATAAAACACACAAGAGAGTCCCCTTGAGTGCCATGCTTAGGTCAAGAAAGGAAAATGTGTTTCTGGAACCCATGGGGCTGAAATAAGTGGAGAGACAATCTGAGAGACAAACAAGAACTAGGGCAAGGTTACACAATAAGGTTTATCTCCTATACAGGGCCATTCCTTTAAGACAGAGAGAGAAAATTGTTTTGCATAATACATAGAAACAAACACAGAGAGTCAAGCAAGATGAAGAATCAAAGGAAAATGTTCCAAATGAAGGAACAAGATAAAACTACAGGGGGAAATAACCTTAATTAAATGGAGATAAGTAGTGTACATGATAAAGAAATCAAAGTAATGATCATAAACAGGGTCACTGAACTTGGGAGAAGAATGAATGAACACAATGAAAATTTCAACAAAGAAATAGGAAGTATAAGAAAATTTCAAATAGAGCTCAGAGAACTGAAGAATACAATAACTGAACTGAAAAATACACTAGAGTAATCAACATCAGACTAGATAATACAGAAAAAAATATCAGTGACCTGGAAGGCAGGGTATTGGAAATCACCCAAAAAGAACACCAAAAAGAAAAATAAAAGAGTTTCTTAAAATAAAGATAGTTTAAGGAACCTGTAGGACAACATCAAGCATACTAATATTTGCATTATTAGGCTCCCAGAAGGAGAAGAGAGAGAGAAAGAGGCAGAAATTTTATTTGGAAAACTAATGGCTAAAAACTTCCCAATCCTTGTTCAGGAAGCACAGAGAGTCCCAAATAAGATGAACCCAAAGAGATCCACCTAAAACATATTATAGTTAAAATGTCAAAAGATAAATATAGAGAATCTTAAAAGCAGTAAGAGTAAACTGACTAGTTATATACAAGGGAACCCCCATAAGGCTATCAGCTATTTTTTCAGAAGAATTTTTTTTGGGCCAGAAGGGAGTGGAATGATATATCAAGGTGCTAAAGGGAAAAAAAAATCCCAACCAAGAATACTCTACACTGCAAAGTTATTCATAATTGAAGGAGATAGCAACAGCTAAAGGACTCCTTACAAAAAAATGTTAAATGGACTTCTTTTTTTTCTATTACTTCATCTTAAATTTTTGTCACTAAATGGGAATTGTAAATAAATAATGAATATTACATTATATGAAGGTAAATTAACTTCATGAAAGTCAAGAAATTTGGGGCTGGGTTTACTCTAGTTCTCTTTGTCTTTTTTGTCATATATAAAGTTAATTTAAATAAATATTTTTGTCATTTAAACTGTTGCAGGTAATTATTTTAAGTCTAAAATACAATTTAATAAAATTAGAGAAAAGGGAGTGTACTTTTTATTATTCTGTTTATGTTTACTGTACTTTTAATTCAAAAACAGGGGCCATGCTTAGGGGATAAGTATGCATTTTTCTGTATGTAAATCATTTATATGTATGTTGTAGATGATTATTACCTGGGAAAATACTACAAAATACAATTGATCACTAATTGAAAATACTGATATTCTTAAATCAGAGCTAAGTTCTTAAAGATAACCTATTGAGATGAAACAATTTAAACTATTTTAGTAAGAATAATATTTTCATTATGACTTAACTCTCTCATTGAATCAATCACCATTTTTCTATGAGAGAGAGGGAGGGAGGGAGGGTGGGAGGGAGAGAGGGAAATATCTCAGGAATTAATTCATAAGTAAGAGGGTGAAAAATTGGGAAAGACCACAGTATGGAGCTATTATTAAAAGTGTGTGATCTAGTGGGGTGTCCAGGGCCATGTCAAACTATTTGGAGTACATATTAGAAACTGCTTGAGGGCAGAGGCCATACCTTACATGTTATTTTTATTTTTTATTTTTTTGTGGTACGCCGGCCTCTCACTGTTGTGGCCTCTCCCATTGCGGAACACAGGTTCCAGATGCGCAGGCCCAGCAACCATGGCTCACGGGCCCAGCCGCTCCACGGCATGTGGGATCTTCCCGGACTGGGACACGAACCCATGTCCCCTGCATCGGCAGGCAGACTCTCAACCACTGCGCCACCAGGGAAGCCCACATGTTATTTTTTTACAAATGTATGTCCATTTGTATATGTTCAGTAAGAGTTGCAGGTTGATAGATGAAAATAAGTTGGGCTCTGAAGAAGGGTCTATCTACCATAGATGAGGTTGGTAAAGACCAAATGGACTTGTTTAAGCTGAAAAGTAAAGGCCATAACTAGAAATAAGAAAGTATATAAATGAGAAAAGTCATGAGTAATGGCAAATATATAGTAAAGGCAGTGGATCAACCACTCATAAAGCTAGTATGAAGGTTAACAGACAAAACTAGTAAAATTAACTATAAATAAAATAATTAGTAAGGGATACAAAAAATTTTAAAAATATGTAAAATATGACATCAATAAAAGGTGGAGGAAGGGAGTAAAAATGTAGGGTTTTAAGAATGCACTTAAATTTTTGTTCCTACCAACTTGAAATAGACTGCTATAAATATAGAATATTACATGTGAACCTCATGGTAACTACATAGCAAAAACCTAGAGTAGATACACGAAAGATAATGCAAAAAGAATCTAAATATAACACTGAAAAAATTATCAAACAAGGGAAAAGAGAAAGAGAAAAGAAGAGAACAGAAAGGACCTACAAAAACATCCAGAAAACAGTGAACAACATGACAATAAGTACATACCTATCAATAATTACTTTAATGTAAATGGACTAAATTATCAAAAGACATAGAGTGACTAAATGAATAAAAAAACAAGATATATTAATATGCTGCCTACATGAGACTTATTTCAGATCTAAACATACACAGACTGAAAGTAGAGAGATGGAAAAAAGATACTACATGCAAATGGAAACATAAAGAGAGCTGAGGTAGTAATACTCATATCAGACAAAGCAGATTTTTAAATCAAAGACTATAACAAAGACAAAGAATTTCATTACATAATGATAAAGTGGTCAGTCAAACAAGAACATATAATATTGCTAAATATTTATGTACCCAAAATAAGAGCACTGAAATATACAAAGCAAACACTAACAGACATACAGGGAGATACTGACAGTAATAAAAAATAATAGGGGACTTTAACACCCCACTTATATAAATGGATAAATCATTTAGAAAGAAAATCATTAAGGGAACAGTGGCCTTATTTGACACATTAGCTCAGATAAATTTAAAAGATATATACAGAACATGAGCAGAATACACATTCTTTTCAACTGTACATGGAACATTCTCCAGGATAGATGGCATGTTAGGAGACAAAAAAGTCTCAATAAATTTAAGAAGATTGAAATCATATTAAGCATATTTTTGATGAAAATGGTATGAAACAAGAAATGAAGTACAAAAATAAAAGTGGACATATCCACACATGCTACTAAAAAAACAGTGTGTTAATGAAGAAATCAAAGGGGAAGTCAAAAAATACCTTAAAACAAATGAAGATGGAAAGAATATTACAAATAGAAATTAAGAAAATAATCTTATTTACAATAGCATCAAAAATAATAAAATACCTGGGAATAAATTTAACCAATGAGGTGAAATACTTGTATTCTGAACACTAGAAGACATTGTTGAAAGAAACTGAAGATACAAGTAAAAGGAAGTTATACATTTCTCATGGATTGGAAGAATTAAAAGTGTTAAAATATCCATACTACCCAAAGAAATCAATAGATTCAAATTACCAAGGGCATTTTTCACAGAATTAGAATAAATAATCCTAAAATTTGTATGGATCCACAGAAGACCCAAATAGCCAGAGCAATCTTGAGAAAGAAGAACAAGCTGGAAGGATCACACTCTCTGATTTCAAACTACACTACAAACCTATAGAAATCAAAACAGTACAGTACTAACATGAAAAGAGACACATAGATCAATGGAACAGAATAGAGAGCCCAGAAGTAAACCCACATATCTAGGGTCAATTAATCTATGACAAAGGAGGCAAGAATATACAATATGGAAACGACAGTCTCTTCAATAAATGGTGTTGGGAACAGATGCCTGAGGGTGGCACACGCACAGAGGTGGGCCCAAAACGAAAGCTGAGCCCCAGAGGCAGCACCAAAAAGGAAGAGGAATGGAAATCTTTCCATGCAGCTACACAAGCTGCAGATTAAATCCCTGTGATCAGCTTGGTAAATCCAGTGTCTGTGGAATACCTAATAGACAGTGAGTGTTCCCACAATTGATACTGGCCTAGCCTTAGAAGCAGTAAATTTTAGGGGCAAGTACACATGTGAGTTGGGCCAAGTCAGAGTCTGAGCTGGTCCCACAGTGCCCACAGCAGGTCCAGAGACCTACTTAGAGGTACTGAGGACCTCCTGGGGAGGTAAGGATTGACTGCAGCTCACTGTGAGAGCAAAGACACTGACAGAGGAGACCCCAGGAAAATATTATTATTACAATTATTCTTTTCTTGTTTCATTTTGTTCAGTTGTTGGTATTGTTGTTTTTATTATTTTTTTTATCTTTTTAAAATTTTCACTCATTTTTTTAATGTATATATACTTTTATTTTTACTTTACTTTTTTGTTGCTTGGTGTTTTTTTCTTGTTTTTGTTCTTTGTCCTATTTATTTTTTCATTTTTTTAAGTTTTTTATTGTTTTTATGTGTTTATTTTGTTTTCTTTGCTTTTTTGTTCATTTGCTTTCTGTTTTTGTTTTATTTTTCTTTTTTTGTTTTTGTTAGTTTAGTCCTTATTGATTGTTCTCATTTTTGAATTATTTTGTTTGTTCTCTCTTTTTTTGTCTGCTTCTTTTTTTCTGTTAGTTTGGTTTTGTTCTTATCACTTGTCTTGGATTTGGTGTGTCTGTTATTGTTTAGTTTCTTCTTTTCTTTTTTTTGTGTGTGTGTTGTTGCTGTTTGTTTTTGGTTTTGCTATTTGTCCTGGGTTTTGTTTGCTTGTTTTCTTTTCCTTTGTTTTCTTTTTTTTATTTATTCTCTGGCCATGCAGCATGGCTTGCAGGCTCTTGGTTCTGCAGCCAGGAGTCAGGCCTGGCCCTCCTGGGTGGGAGAACCAAGTCCAGACTGCTGGATGACCAAAGAATTCCTAGGCCCAGGGAATATTAATTGCCATGTGCTCTCCTGGAGATATCCATCTCAACTCCAAGACCCAGCTTGACCCAATTGCCTGGATGTTCCAGTGATGGACACCATATGCCAAACAAACAGCAAGACAAGAACACAGCCCCAACTATCAGCAGACAGGTTGCTTAAAGTTGTACACCTCAAATAATACCAACTGATATGGCCTTGCCTATCAGAGGGAAAAGACTCAGCTCCAACAACCAGAGCATCGGCATCAGTCTTTTCCACCAAGAAGCTTACACAAGCTCCTGCACAAAATTCACCCACCATGTGGCAGGCAACAGGAGCAAGAGGAACTACAGTCCTGTAGCCTGGAGAAAGGAGAACATGACCACAGTAAGTTAGACAAAATGAGATGACAGATAATTATGTTGCAGAAAAAGGATCAAGGTAAAAACCCCCAGGACCAAATAAATGAAGATGAAATAGGCAGTCTACCTGAAAAATAACTCAGAGTAATGAGAGTAAAGAAGATCCAAGTTGTTGGAAATAGAATGGAGGCACGGATCAAGAAGATACAAGAAATGTTTAACAAGTACCTAGAAGAACTAAAGAACAAACAGCCAGTGATGAACAACACGATAACTGAACTTAAAAATATGCTAGAAGGAATAAATAGCAGAATAACTGAGTCAGAAGGACAGATAAGTGAGTTGGACTATAGAATGATGGAAATCACTGCCTCAGAACAGAATAACGAAGAAAAGAATGAAACAAAAGGAGGACAGTTTAAGGGACCTCTGTGACAATGTCAAATGCAACAAGATTCACATTATAGGGGTCCCAGAAGGAGAAAAGAGAGACAAAGAGCAGGAGAATTATTTGAAGAGATAATAGCCAAAAATTTCCCTAACATGAGAAAGGAAGCACTCTCCCAAGTCCAGGAACTGCAGAGAGTAACATACAGGCTCAACCCAAGAAGGAACATGCTGAGACACATAGTAATCAAATTGCAAATCGCCAAAAATTAAAGATAAAGAGAAAATATTAAAAGCAATGAGAGAAAAAGCAATATATGAAACATAAGGGAAACCCCATAAAGTTATCAGCTGATTTTTCAGCAGAAACTGCAGGCCAGAAAGGAGTGGCAGGATACATTCAAAGTGATGAAAGGGAAAAACATACAATGAAGAATACTCTATCAAGCAAGACTCTAATTCAGATTTGATGGAGAAATCAAAAGCTTTACAGAGAAGCAAAAGCAAAAAGAATTCAGCACTACCAAACGAGCTTTACAACAAATGCTAAAGGAGCTTCTCTAGGCAGAAAGTAAAAGCCCACAACTAGAAACAAGAAAATGATGAAGTGGAAAAAAATCACACATAAAGGCAAACATACAGTAAAGGTAGGAAACCATCCACAAACAAGTACAATATCTAAACCAATAATCATAAGATGAGGAGAGTACAAATGTAAAATTTTTGACAAAATTCAACACACATTTATAATAAAATATCTCCAGAAAGTGGGCATAGAGGGAAAATACCTTAATATAATAAAGGCCATATATTATAAACCCACAGAAAACATCATTCTCAATGCTGAAAAACTGAAAGCATTTCCTCTAAGATCAGGAACAAGACAAGGGTGCCCACTCTCGCCACTATTATTCAACATAGTTTTGGAAGTCCAAGATATGTCAATCAGAGAAGAAAAAGAAATAAAAGGAATCCAAATTGGAAAAGAAGTAAAACTGTCACTATTTTCAGATGACTTGATACTATTCATAGAAAATCCTAAAGATGCTAACAGAAAACTACTAGAGCTCATCAATGAATTTGGTAAAGTTGCAGGATAAAAAAAATTAATACACAGAAATCACTTGCATTCCTATACACTAATGACAAAAGATCAGAAAGAGAAATTAAGGAAACAATCCCATTTACCATTGCAGCACAAAGAATAAAATACCTAGGAATAAACATACCTTAGGAGGAAAAAGACCTGTATGCAGGAAAATATATGACACTGATGAAAGAAATAAAAGATGACACAAACAGATGCATAGATATACCATGTTCTTGGGTTGTAAGAATCAATATTGTGAAAATGACCATACTACCCAAAGCAATCTACAGATTAAAAGCAATCCCTATCAAATTACCAATGGCATTTTTCACAGAACTAGAACAAAATATTTTACAAACTGTAGGGAAATGCAAAAAAAAAAAAAAAACCGAATAGCAAAGTTAATCTTGAAAAAGAAAAACGGAGCTGGAGGAATCAGGCTCCCTGCTTTCAGACTATACTACAAAGCTACAGTAATCAAGACAGTATGGTACTGGCACTAAAACAGAAATATAAATCAATGGAATAGGATAGAAATCCCAGAGATAAACCCACACACCTATGGCCACCTAATCTATGACAAACAAGGCAAGCATATACAATGGAGAAAAGACAGTGTCTTCAATAAGTGGTGCTTGGAAAACTGGACAGCTACATGTAAAAGAATGAAATTAGAACACTCCCTAATGCCATACACAAAAATAAATTCAAAATGGATTACAGTCCTAAATGTAAAGCCAGACACTATAAATCTCTTGGAGGAAAACATCAGCAGAACACTCTTTGACATAAATCGCAGCAAGATCTTTTTTGACTCCCTAGAGTAATGAAAATAAAGACAAAAATAAACAAATGGGACCTAATTAAATTTAAAAGCTTTTACACAGCTAAGGAAATCATAAACAAGACAAAAAGACAACCCTCAGAATGGGAGAAAATATTTCCGATTGAAGTGACCAACAGCAGAAAATACTCAACATATACAAAACAGCTCATGCAGCTCAATATCAAAAAAAACAAACAATCCGCTCAAAAAATGGCTGGAAGTACTAAAGACAAATTTCTCCAAAGAAGACCTACAGGTGACCAAGAGGCATATGAAAATATGCTCAACATCACTAATTATTAGAGAAATGCAAATTAAAACTACAATGAGATATCACCTCACACCAATCAGAATGGCCATCATCAAAAATATCTGCAAAGAATAAATGCCAGAGAGGGTGTGGAGAAAAGGGAACCCTCTTACACTGTTGGTGGGAATGTAAATTGATAGAACCACTGTGGAGAACAGTATGGAGGGTCCCTAAAAATCTAAAAATAGAACTACCATATGCCAATACTTGGCATATACCCAGAGAAAAACATAATTCAAAAAGACACATACACTCCAATGTTCATTGCAGCACTATTTACAAGAGCCAGGATATGGAACAACCTAAATGTCCATCAACAAAGGAATGGATAAAAAAGATATGGTACATATATACAATGGAATATTACTCAGCCATAAAAAGGAATCAAATTGGGTCATTTGTAGAGACATGGATGGACCTAGAGACTATCATACAGAGTGAAGTAAGTCAGAAAGGGAAAAACAAATACTGTATATTAATACATATGTTTGGAATCTAGAAAAATTATGTCAATCATCTTATTTGCAAAGCAGAAACAGAGACAGATGTAGAGAGCAAATGTATGGATATCAAGGGGGAAAGGGGGGGTGGGATGAATTGGGAGATTGGTATTGATATATATGCACTATTGATACTATGTATCAAGTAGATGACCAGTGAGAATGTACTGTATTGCACAGGGAAATCTACTCAGTGCTCTGTGGTGACTTAAATGGGAAGGAAATCAAAAAAGAGGGGCTATATGTATACGTAGATCTGATTCGCTTTTCAGTACAGTAGAAACTTACACAACATTTCAAAGCAACTATACTCCAATAAAAATTAATTAAAAAATGGTATTGGGAAAACTGGACAGCTACATGCAAAAGAATTAAACTGGACCACTACATACACCACATGCAAAAATTAACTCCAAATGAATTAAAGATCTGAATATAAAAATCTGAAGTCATAGAACTTCTAGAAGAAAACATAGGCAGTAATCCCTTTTACATCAGTCTTAGAGAGATTTTTTTTTAGATCTGACTCCAAGGACAATAAAAGCAAAAGTAAACAAATGAGACTACACCAAACTGAAAAGTGTGTGCACAGCCAAGGAAACCATCAACAAAATGAAAAGGAAACCTACTGAATGGGAGAAGATATTTGCAAATCATATACCTGGTAAGAGCTTAATATCCACAATATAAAAATAATTAATATATCTCAATAATCTAAAAAACAAGCATCCTGATTTTAAAAAATGGGGAGAGGTCCCAAATAGGCCTTTTTCCAAAGACATACAAGTGACAATTAGGCACACAAAAAGATGGTCAACATCACTAATCATCAGGGAGATGAAAATCAGAACAACAATGAGGTATCACCACATGCCTATCAGAATGACTATCATCAAAAATATAAAATGTAGCAAGAGTTGTCAGGGTGTGGAGAGAAGTGAACCCTCATATACTGTTGGTGGGACAGTAAATTGTTGTAGCCAGTATGGAAAACAACAAGGAGATTCCTCAAAAAATTAAAAATAGGAATAGCCTAGAATTACTCATTTGATACAGTAATTCCACCTTGGGGGTATTTATGTGAAAAAAATGAAAACACTAATTCAAAAAGATTATTTACATTTGTCAAAATATGAAACATCCTAAGTGCCCACTGATAGATGAATGGATAAAGAAAATGTGATATATATATATACACACACATATATGTGTGTGTGTGTATATATATATTTATGAATACACACACATATGTATAAGAATATTATTCAGCCATAAAAAGAAAGAAATCTTGCCATTTGCAGAAATATGGATGTACCTCGAGGGTATCATCCTAAGTGAAATAAGTCAGTCAGAGAAATACAAATATTGTATGATTTCACTTATATGTGGAATCTATAAAACAGACACAAATGAATAAACAAAACAAAATAAAACCAATCTCATAGATACAGAGAATAGACTAGTGATCACCAGAGGGGATGATGGTGGGGGGGTGGTGAGTCAGAAGAATGTAAGGGATCAGAGCAAGTTTCCAGTAATAATGTGAGTAGTTTATGTGGAGGTAATGTACGCCATGGGGAACATAGTCAATAATACTGTATTAACTTTGTTTGGTGACAGATCACAATTAGCCTTACTGTGGTGATCATTTTGTAATGTATATAGACATCAAGTCACTATGTTATACTCTTGAAACTAACTTAATACTTTATGTGAATTATATTTCAATAAAAAATTACTAGCACGTTAAGTAAATTATCCATCTCCCAGCAACATTTTCATTCATTTTAGCTTACTGCCTCATTGCCTCTTATAAGTGCTAACCTAGAAGGACTGATTTATCCATTTGTCTATTCTGCAGTAGTGAGCCCTTGTTTGTAAGCCAATACACATGCTTCTGTATATTATTAAGTCCAGGTGTCATCCATCCCATGCTATATACTCTTCACTACACTTAGGTGATATTGTCAACTGAGGTTTTTCTGTTTGTCTGTTTTGTTGTGTTTTAACTAAAGCTTAATTTTACAGTTATAAACACAGTCAATCTCTCATACTTTTCTTCCATTCTGGACCTGTAAATCAATCATCCCAGTAACAAACAAGGGGAAAATCACCAGCGACTTCCAGAAGTATATTAATTGAATGGATTTTAATAATTCTTTTGGGCTTATCTAATATTTATTCTGTTCAAGGCACTATACTAGGCATTTTGGTGACTGCAATAATGAAGTAAATGTTACCTACCTTCTTAAAGACCTAGAGTATAGTAAAATAGACATGAAAAAATATAGATAGGATATAATTGGTAGAAACCAGGATGCCTAGGAGGAGGAGTTATACTTCTAACAGAGAAAACTTTTAGATTAATTATATTTTTAAAAAATCATAAAATGTATCAGAAACACATAAATTAAATATTAATGTATCAAGTATCCATGTACACACCACCAGATTTAATAAATAATGTTTTACTATTTTTGCTTCATGTCTATTTAAAAATAAATAAATAATTACAGATGGAGTAAGACCCTTTTGTGCTACACATTGATTCCCAATCACTTCCTTCAGAAGTAACCACTAAACTTATGGTGGTGTGTTCTTCTTGTCCATGTTTTTATATTTTTCTATATAAACATATATTCATAAACAATATACCTATATCCATAAACAATTGATATGTGCTAATACACAGATATATTTTATAACTTGGTATTTTATTCAACATTTTATATTGGGGTATCTATGACAAATGTAGAACTAACATCATTCTCATTGCTATATAATATTCCATTTTATGAATGAATATACCACAACTTATCTACTCTACTAATTATGGATATTTGTGTTATTCCCAATTTCACTTCAATGAATATCCTATCATGTGTTTTACTGCACATGTCAGCAATTTAAAGCCATGCACTGACTGTTTTGCTGTTTCTCAGATAAGTCAGTCATTCTCTCACATTGGGACCATCACACTGTCTTCCCTCTGTCTGGGATGCTCTTCTCATTGACTACCTATGTCACCTTTTTCAAGTCTTTGCTCAAATGTCACATATTTTTGCCTGTTTTGATTATTGTTTATCTCCCATACTGCTGTTATTATGTTGCTATTGTGAATGAGATCTTTTTAATGTTATATGTTTTATATGCCTATAGATTAAGTATAGAAATTTTGTTGGTTTTCATTGATTTTATTTGACTTTATTGATCTTGTATCCACCTTCCTTGCTGGATTCAATTATTTAATTCTTAAAATAATGCATCTGTAGATTTTGTTAGAATGCTTATAAACAAACATATTTTTTGTGAACAATTTTTACTTCTCCCTTTTAATCCTAATACCTATCAATTATTTCCTCTAATACAATGTTAAATAGAAGTGGTGAGAGAAGGAATCTTAATACAATTAATAGTAATTGCTTATATTTTCACCATTAATATGAGAATCCCCATAACTTTTGATGCATTTTCTTTATCAATTAAAGGATGTTACTTTCTATTTATATCTAGCTTGTTAAGATTGTCTTAACAGGCTGGGAGGGGAAGATGGCAGAAGAGTAAGACGTGGAGATCACCTTCCTCCCCACAGATACACAAGAAATATATCTACACGTGGAGCAACTCCTACAGAACACCTACTGAATGCTGGCAGAAGACCTCAGACCTCCCAAAAAGCAAGAAACTCCCCACGTACCTGGGTAGGGCAAAATAAAAAAAGAAAAAAACAGACAAAAGAATAGGGTCGGGACCTGCACCAGTGGGAGGGAGCTGTGAGGGAGGAAAGATTTCCACACACTAGGAATCCCCTTCGCGGGTGGAGACTGTGGGAGGTGGATGGGGGAGCTTCAGAGCCACGGAGGAGAGCACAGCAACAGGGTTGCAGAGGGCAAAGCAGGGAGATTCCCACACAGAGGACCAGTGCTGACCGGCACTCACCAGCCCAAGAGGCTTGTCTGCTCACCCGCCAGGGTGGGCGGGGCTGTGAGCTGAGGCTCAGGCTTTGGTCCGAGAGCAGGGAGAGGACTGGGGTTGGCTGCATGAACACAGCCTGAAGGGGTTAGTGCACCACGGCTAGCCAGGAGGGAGTCCGGGAAAAGATCTGGAGCTGCCGAAGAGGCAAGAGACTTTCTCTTCCCTCTTTGTTTCCTGGTGCATGAGGAGAGGGACTTAAGAGCGCTGCTTAAAGGAACTCCAGAGACGGGCCCAAGCTTCGGCTAAAAACGCGAACCCCAGAGTGGGACACGAGCCGCAGCTAAAAGTGCGAACCCCAGAGATGGGCGCGAGTCGCGGCTAAAAGCACAGACCACAGAGACAGACGTGAGTGGTGGCTAAAAGCGCGGACTCCAGAGACAGCCACGAGCCGTGGCTAAGAGCACGGACCACAGAGATGGGTGGGAGATGCTAAGGTTGCTGCTGCCGCCACCAAGGGGCCTGTGTGCAAGCACAAGTCACTATCCACACCCCTCTTCCAGGGAGCCTGTGCAGACTGCCACTGCCAGGTTCTCGGGATCCAGGGACAACTTCCCCGGGAGAATGCACGGCGGGCCTCAGACAGGTGCAACGTCATGCCGGCCTCTGCCGCCACAGGCTCGCCCCACACTCCACGCCCCTCCCTCCCCCCGGCCTGAGTGAGCCAGAGCCCCTGAATCAGCGGCTCCTTTAACCCCGTCCTGTCTGAGCAAAAAACAGACGCCCTCCAGCAACCTACATGCAGAGGCGAGGCCAAATGCAAGGCTGAGCCCCTGTGAGCTGTGAGAACAAAGAAGAGAAAGGGAAATCTCTCCCAGCAGCCTCAGAAGCAGCGGATTAAAGCTTCACAATCAACTTGATGTACACTGCATCTGTGGAATACATGAATAGACAATGAATCATCCCAAATTGAGGAGGCAGACTTCGAGAGCAAGATTTATGATTTTTTCCCCTTTTCCTCTTTTTGTGAGTGTGTATGTGTACGCTTCTGTGGGAGATTTTGTCTGTATAGCTTTGCTTCCACCATTTGTCCTAGTGTTCTATCCATCTGTTTTTTGGGTTTTTTTAAAATTTTTTCTTAATAATTAATTTTAATACCTTTATTATACTTTTCTTTCTTTCTTTCTTTCTTTCTTTCTTTCTTTCTTTCTTTCTTTCTGTCTTTCCTTCCTTCCTTCCTTCCTTCCTTCCCTCCTTTAGACAATGAATCATCCCAAATTGAGGAGGTAGACTTTGAGAGCAAGATTTATGATTTTATCCCCTTTACCACTTTTTGTGAGGATATATGTGTATGCTTCTGTGTAAGATTTTGTCTGTATAGCTTTGCTTCCACCATTTGTCCTAAGGTTCTACCATCCCTTTTTTTTCTAAATAATTATTTTTTAATTTAATAACTTTATTATACTTTATTTTACTGTATCTTCTTTCTTTCTTTCTTTCCTTCTTTCTTTCTTCCTACGTCTACTAATTCTTCCTCTCTACTTTTTCTCCCTTTTATTCTTAGCCGTGTGGATGAAAGGCTCTTGGTGCTCCAGCCAGGAGTCAGTGCTGTGCTTCTGAGGTGGGAGAGCCAACTTCAGGACACTGGTCCACAAGAGACCTCCCAGCTCCACATAATATGAAACGGCAAAAATCTCCCAGAGACCTCCATCTCAACACCAGCACCCAGCTTCACTCAATGACCAGCAAGATACAGTGCTGGACAACCTATGCTAAACAACTAGCAAAACAGGAACACAACCCCACACATTAGCAGAGAGGCTGCCTAAAATCATAATAAGTCCACAGACACCCCAAAACACACCACCAGACGGGGACCTGCCCACAAGAGAGACAAGATCCAGCCTCATCCACCACAACACAGGCACTAGTCCCCTCCACCAGGCAGCCTACACAACCCACTGAACCAACCTTAGCCACTGGGGACAGACATCAAAAACAACGGGAACTACGAACCTGCAGGCTGCAAAAAGGAGACCACAAACACAGTAAGATAAGCAAAATGAGAAGACAGAAAAACACAGAGCAGATGAAGGAGCAAGATAAAAATGCACCAGACCTAAAAAATGAAGAGGAAATAGGCAGTCTACCTGAAAAAGAATTCAGAATAACCATAGTAAAGATGATCCAAAATCTTGGAAATAGAATGGACAAAATGCAAGAAACATTTAACAAGGACATAGAAGAACTAAAGATGAAACAAACTATGATGAAAAACACAATAAATGAAATGAAAAAGACTCTAGATGGGATCAATAGCAGAATAACTGAGGCAGAAGAACGGATAAGTGACCTGGAAGATAAAATAGTGGAAATAACTACTGCAGAGCAGAATAAAGAAAAAAGAATGAAAGGAAATGAGGACAGTCTCAGAGACCTCTGGGACAACATTAAATGCACCAACATTCGAATTATAGGGGTTGCAGAAGAAGAGAAAAAGAAAGGGACTGAAAAAATACTTGAAGAGATTATAGTTGAAAACTTCCCTAATATGGGAAAGGAAACAATTAATCAAGTCCAGGAAGCACAGAGAGTCCCATATAGGATAAATCCAAGGAGAAATATGCCAAGACACATATTAATCATACTGTCAAAAATTAAATAAAATGAAAGCATATTAAAAGCAGGAAGGGAATAACAACAAATAACACACAAGGAAATCCCCATAAGGTTAACAGCTGATCTCACAGAAGAAAATTTGCAAGCTAGAAGGGAGTGGCAGGACATACTGAAAGTGATGAAGGAGAAAAACCTGCAACCAAGATTACTTTAACCGGCAAGGATCTCATTCAGATTTGATGGAGAAATTAAAACCTTTACAGACAATCAAAAGCTGAGAGAGTTCAGCACCACCAAACCAGCTTTACAACAATGCTAAAGGAACTTCTCTAGGCAAGAAACACAAGAGAAGGAAAAGACCTACAATAACGAACCCAAAACAACTAAGAAAATGGAAATAGGAACATACATAACGATAATTACCTTAAATGTAAATGGACTAAATGCTCCCACCAAAAGACACAGGTTGGCTGAATGGATACAAAAACAAGACCCATATATATGCTGTCTACAAGGGACCCATTTCAGACCTAGAGACACATACACACTGAAAGTAAGGGGATAGACAAAGATATTCCATGCAAATGGACACCAAAAGAAAGCTAGAGTAGCAATTCTCATATCAGACAAAATAGACTTTTAAATAAAGACTATTAAAGAGACAAAGAAGGACACTACATAATTATCAAGGGATCAATCCAAGAAGAAGATATAAAAACTGTAAATGTTTATGCACCCAACGTAGGAGCACCACAATACTTGAGGCAAATACTAACAGCCATAAAAGGGGAAATCAAAAGTAACACATAAATAGTAGGGGACTTTAACACCCCACTTTCACCCATGGACAGATCATGCAAAATGAAAATAAATAAGGAAACACAAGCTTTAAATGATACATTAAACAAGATGGACTTCATTGATATTTATAGGACACTCCATCTATAAACAACAGAATACACATTTTTCTCAAGTGCTCATGGAAAATTCTCCAGGATAGATCATATATTGGTTCACAAATCAAGCTTTGGTAAATTAAAAAAATTTGAAATTGTATCAAGTAACTTTTATGACCAAAATGCCATGAGACTAGATATCAATTACAGGAAAAGATCTGTAAAAAATACAAACACATGGAGGCTAAACAATACACTACTTAATAACGAAGTGATCACTGAAGAAATCAAAGAGGAAATTTAAAAATACCTAGAAACAAATGACAATGGAGA
>NW_020837998.1:12247751-12249765 GCF_003676395.1 Aethalodelphis obliquidens
TGGAAGAAATGGACAAATTCTTAGAAATGCACAACCTGCCAAGACTGAATCAGGAAGAAATAGAAAATATGAACAGACCAATCACAAGCACTGAAATTGAAACTGTGATTAAAAATCTTCCAACAAAGAAAAGCCCAGGACCAGATGGCTTCACAGGCGAATTCTATCAAACATTTAGAGAAGAGCTAACACCTATCCTTCTCAAACTCTTCCAAAATATAGCAGAGGGAGGACCACTCCCTAACTCCTTCTACGAGGCCACCATCACCTTGATACCAAAACCAGACAAGGATGTCACAAAGAAAGAAAACTACAGGCCAATATCACTGATGAACATAGATGCAAAAATCCTCAACAAAATACTAGCAAACAGAATCCAACAGCACATTAAGAGGATCATATACCATGATCAAGTGGGGTTTATTCCAGGAATGAAAGGATTCTTCAATATACGCAGATCTATCAATGTGATATACCATATTAACAAATTGAAGGAGAAAAACCATATGATCATCTCAATAGATGCAGAGAAAGCTTTTGACAAAATTCAACACCCATTTATGATAAAAACCCTGCAGAACGTAGGCATAGAGGGAACTTTCCTCAACATAATAAAGGCCATATATGACAAGCCCAGAGCAAACATCATCCTCAATGGTGAAAAACTGAAAGCATTTCCACTAAGATCAGGAACAAGACAAGGTTGCCCACTATCACCACTATTATTCAACATTGTTTTGGAAGTTTTAGCCACAGCAATCAGAGAAGAAAAGGAAATAAAAGGAATCCAAATTGGAAAAGAAGAAGTAAAGCTGTCACTGTTTGCAGATGACATGATCCTATACATAGAGAACCCTAAAGATGCTACCAGAAAACTACTAGAGCTAATCAATGAATTTGGTAAAGTGGCAGGATACAAAATTAATGCACAGAAATCTCTGGCATTCCTATATACTAATGATGAAAAATCTGAAAGTGAAATCAAGAAAACACTCCCATTTACCATTGCAACAAAAAGAATAAAATATATAGGAATAAACCTAGCTAAGGAGACAAAAGACCTGTATGCAAAAAATTATAAGACACTGATGAAAGAAATTAAAGACGATACAAATAGATGGAGAGATATACCATGTTCTTGGATTGGAAGAATCAACATTGTGAAAATGACTCTACTACCCAAAGCAATCTATAGATTCAATGCAATCCCTATCAAACTACCACTGGCATTTTTCACAGAACTAGAACAAAAAATTTCACAATTTGTATGGAAACACAAAAGACCCCGAATAGCCAAAGCAATCTTGAGAACGAAAGAAGGAACTGGAGGAATCAGGCTCCCTGACTTCAGACTATACTACAAAGCTACAGTCATCAAGACAGTATGGTACTGGCACAAAAACAGAAAGATAGATCAATGGAACAGGATAGAAAGCCCAGAGATAAACCCATGCACATATGGACACCTTATCTTTGAGAAAGGTGGCAGTAATGTACAATGGAGAAAGGACAGCCTCTTCAATAAGTGGTGCTGGGAAAACTGGACAGGTACATGTAAAAGTATGAGATTAGATCACTCCCTAACACCATACACAAAGATAAGCTCAAAATGGATTAAAGACCTAAATGTAAGGCCAGAAACTATCAAACTCTTAGAGGAAAACATAGGCAGAACACTCTATGACATAAATCAAAGTAAGATCCTTTCTGACCCACCTCCTAGAGTAATGGAAATAAAAACAAAAATAAACAAATGGGACCTAATGAAACTTCAAAGCTTTTGCACAGCAAAGGAAACCATAAACAAGACCAAAAGACAACCCTCAGAATGGGAGAAAATATTTGCAAATGAAGCAACCGACAAAGGATTAATCTCCAAAATTTATAAGCAGCTCATGCAGCTCAATAACAAGAAAACAAACAACCCAATCCAAAAATGGGCAGAAGACCTAAATAGACATTTCTCCAAAGAAGATATACAGACTGCCAACAAACACATGAAAGAATGCTCAAC
>NW_020837998.1:12249865-12250150 GCF_003676395.1 Aethalodelphis obliquidens
AACTTCAAAGCTTTTGCACAGCAAAGGAAACCATAAACAAAACCAAAAGACAACCCTCAGAATGGGAGAAAATATTTGCAAATGAAGCAACCGACAAAGGATTAATCTCCAAAATTTATAAGCAGCTCATGCAGCTCAATAACAAGAAAACAAACAACCCAATCCAAAAATGGGCAGAAGACCTAAATAGACATTTCTCCAAAGAAGATATACAGACTGCCAACAAACACATGAAAGAATGCTCAACATCTTTAATCATTAGAGAAATGCAAATCAAAACTACAA